>NC_087202.1:1137699-1210281 GCF_015104395.2 Macrobrachium nipponense | reverse complement strand
CAAAATCTTAGAAAAAATGGTTAATGCACGATTAACGTATGTAATAACCAAAGAATCCATTTTAACACCAAACACAATCTGGTTCAATAGCTGGCAGATCAACCCTAGATCCCTTAACACATTTAGAAGATCATATCAAAAAAGGCTTTGAACAAAAGAAATTAACAGTAGCTATATTTTTTGATATAGAAAAAGCATACGATACAACATGGAAACATAACATCATGCAAAAACTCCACTCCAAGGGACTAAGAGGCCACTTACCAATATTTATTAAGAACTTCTTAACAAACAGAACTTTTCAAGTAAGAGTAGAAAATTCCTACTCAGTACCTATAAACTGGAAGAAGGAATACCTCAAGGTAGTGTCTTGAGCTGTACATTGTTTGCTTTAGCAATCAATGACATTACTATAATTTACCAAGTGGTGTAAAAAACAGTTTATATGTTGATGACTTTGTCATTTACTATACGAGTAGTAATCTGAGACACGCTCAGAGAGTTCTTAGTACTGCCATTTCAAATATATGTAGTTGGGCAAATTTCAGTTGGATTTAAATTTTCAACTGATAAAACAAAAAGCAATCGTCTTCTACAAAGACAAAAGGTGGATGAAGAACCAAACAATCAAACTGCATCTTTATAGCACTGAAATACAATTTTGTACAAAAAATCAAGTATCTAGGAGTAATATTTGATCAACATTTAAATTGGAAAAAAGAGCACATCAAATACATTAAAGCCAAGGGCATCAAAGCCCTTGCCATATTAAAAAAAGTTATCACACACTAATTGGGGGAGCAAAGCGAGACATTTTATTAATGATATATAAGGGCAACAGTCTTATCCATAATAGATTACTGCTGTCCAATATATTCATCCGCCTCAGAATCTGCATTAAATCTCTCGATGCAGTGCACCATGAAGGCGTGCGATTGTGCACAGGAGCTTTCCGATCGTCCCCAACAAACTCACTTTTGGTGGAGGCAGGTATTTTGCCCTTAAAACATCACCGTAATTTAATAACAATACAAAGAGGTCTTTCAATGCAAGCGGGATCGTCTCCTGCAACTTACTGCTTCCAAAACTGTAATCAAGTAACAGCAGTTAATAGTACAAGCTCTTTCCCAAAAAAGAGCTAGATACATAATGAACATACATAATATGAATCCAATTTTTCACCCACCATGGATTGCCACCACATGGATTTTGGAAATAGAGTAAAGATATGTACTCCCTGTCTTACCTACTCAAAAAACAAATGACAAGTACGGAAATGTACCGCCAACATGCTTTGGAACACATTAGAAGAAAAGGCGACAAATTTATGATATATACAGACGGCTTCCAAAAAATAATGTTGGAGTAGGAGCATCTGCATATTCGAAAAATATGTTAAAGTAAAAAAAGCCTACCTTCAATATCATCAGTATTTACTGCTGAAGTCACAGCCATACAGATGGCTCTAGATATGATATCTGAGGCAAAAGCAAGTGTCTGTAATTTTCAGTGACTCGACGTAGCGCTATAGATGCAATAGGACAGTATAAACAGGAAACCAAATAGTACAGGAAATTCAAATAAAAAATTCATCAACTCCTCAATCAGGAATATTCAATGGAAAATATGTTGGATCCCAGCACACGTGGGAATAAAAGGAAATGAATATGCCAGACTCTGCTGCCAAATTAGCCTGCACTATCCCTCCAACAATTTCATATGCCCCAGTGTCAGACTGGGTAAAATCAGTTAAAACATTAATTTACCAGGATTGGAAAGAAGAATGGGCCTCGGTGCCAACAACAAACAAACTTAAAAATATAAAAACTGAAGTCTATGCATGGAGACATCCTCACAGGAGGAAAGAGCAAAAGAGGTGATCCTAGCAAGGCTACGTATAGGACACACAAGATCTCACATGGTCACTTGATGTCAACACCACATGCTGACCCAGTGAAATGTAACAGATGTCAAATACCCATGACAGTGCAGGCATTTGCTTGTTGAGTGCCCAAATTGGACCCAGCAAAGATCTATTTATCTGCGGAGTTCAGAAATGAAAAATATTCTTGCGGAAAGCAGGGATTTTTCAATTAATAAAATCATAAATTTTTTAAATAAGACGGGTTTCTCAAATAAAGTCTAAATTTTTTTTTTTTTTTTTTTTTTTTTTTTTTTTTTTTTTTTTTTTTTTTTTCTCAGGATTGATCCCTGAGAACCAGCCCGAGAAGAGTCTACTTGAGACTCAGAGGTCTGGAAAAACTAACACCTATTAATAATTAATAATGTTTATCAGTGTTGTCAATTGGTATGTGTTTACCCTCCAAACTGTGTATAAGACTTATAAGACTTACACAAAACCAGGGAAATAAGTGAAATTAGCATATCTATTTTTAGTATATATAGGTACATATTACAGCAATTTTATCATTACTGCATTACTATGACAACTAGAATTCACAGAAACAGTTTGTAAATGCATCGGCGTATGTGTGAAGCTCCACTACATTGGCAACGATGAGTCTTTTTGCCGTCATCTGCTCGTACTTCAGAAATATCTGTAATTTTTCGGGGTTAATTTGGTTGCAAAAAAGGGATAATAGACATGGATTAAATAAACATTTTGAAGTAAAGTTAAACCAAATAATGAGTAAAGTAAACAATTAAGGGAATAAAGCTTTGCATCTCATAAACATGTAGTCGTCTGCTGCTCATAACTGTGTTTGCGGAGTGAGTGGTTAGGAACCAGGAACAGCAACATGGTTCAAGTGCAGTGTGGAGTGAATTAAAACCAAAACGTGTATAATTACAATCAAATAAGCACGGTGGAGTTTCAGTTGTGATGGCAGTAAGGATAAAACCACCGATTACAAGGTAAAACCACCGATTACAAGGTAAAAATGAATTCAGTTCAAACCATGACCCCGGGATTAGAAAGTTTCATACTTTCACTAATATAGGCAACAAATGTTGTTTTATTGTGCTGATTACAACTGCAATCTTGAGTAAGATTAATAAACGTTACATATATACGCTAACATTGTTCAAATGAGTGCTGGGAAAGATGGAGGATTGTCCGTGGTTAGAGCGGCCAGCCACACGATTGCCGCCATATTGGATTTCAAAACTGCCTTGAAAACATATTTTACGAAGAGCTCACATGCTTATTTTAGTTCGTATGGGGCTTTCATATGTCACATTATGATGACGAAACTTCAATCTTTTAAATGGTATGTTTGAAGTTGTAATTGTATTCTTGTTTCACCAATTAAATATTGAGTGAATAAGGCCTGGCCAGCGCGATGACGATGGATCGTCCGCGGTTGTTTACCCTAGATACCTAGATATATTTGGTGACGGAAAGCAATAATGAGTGGGTAATCCTACAGTTGAGGAGTCCATTCACACCTCCCTTGAGCGTGATTGTTTACATTTTCTTTAATTTTTTCAATTTTTTCTTTCTACAGATCTGCAAACAGAAGTATAGCTTAGTTAGTAGGCCTAGTATGTATTTGCAAAAAAATGGGCTGTTTATCTTCTTACAGAGGCAGAGATTGTAAAACAAATAGGTATAGAATGAAGCTCTGCACCTCTTGCTAATACCTAGTAGTAGTAGTGTAATGTGCCGGCAAATGTGTCTGGGGAGTGACCGCTTACAAACCAGGTAGGAACCTGGCACGGGCTCTTGCTCTTCAGCAGCCACTTTTTTAAAATTCCATGGGTCCGTATTATTCCCCCCTTTTTTTTACAATCTCTCTTTCTATAAGCAGATAAACTGCTCATTTTATCATTGATTTCCTGATTCAATAAATATTTGATAAAGCTGTCTATCGATCTTGACTTTACTTAATGCAGTGAATTTTGTACCGTTAACTGTAGGATTAGACTACCCTTTGCTCCCTCCACTAACCTAAGTAAGGCACAGTAAATTTTAATAAATATGTATGGTTGCAACTTAACCCAACTTTAGGCATGGGTACCTTACCTGGCCTAATAGCAGACACCCCACCTAACTTAACCTGTTACATTGTAAATTAAAATAAATAACTTGGGATGGTGGGTCCTTGCTTAGCCCCTTGAGCTGGACCCCCCTCTCCCCTTCTTCAAGCCCCCAACCTAATATAACCAAGTCACCAGGTCTTTACTGAGTGCCTGGTGTCAATTTGAAAAAGGTCAAAATTTACCATAGTCAGACTTAGAATTTGCAAAAGTATCTTGGAGACATTTAGAATTCATCCCTATATTTCATTCATTTTGTATTTTCCCAAACCCAAGTTGTAATTGTATTCTTGTTTCACCAATTAAATATTGAGTGAATAAGGCCTGGCCAGCGCGATGACGATGGATCGTCCGCGGTTGTTTACCCTAGATACCTAGGTATATTTGGTGACGGAAAGCAATAATGAGTGGGTAATCCTACAGTTGAGGAGTCCATTCACACCTCCCTTGAGCGTGATTGTTTACATTTTCTTTAATTTTTTCAATTTTTTCTTTCTACAGATCTGCAAACAGAAGTATAGCTTAGTTAGTAGGCCTAGTATGTATTTGCAAAAAAATGGGCTGTTTATCTTCTTACAGAGGCAGAGATTGTAAAACAAATAGGTATAGAATGAAGCTCTGCACCTCTTGCTAATACCTAGTAGTAGTAGTGTAATGTGCCGGCAAATGTGTCTGGGGAGTGACCGCTTACAAACCAGGTAGGAACCTGGCACGGGCTCTTGCTCTTCAGCAGCCACTTTTTTAAAATTCCATGGGTCCGTATTATTCCCCCCTTTTTTTTACAATCTCTCTTTCTATAAGCAGATAAACTGCTCATTTTATCATTGATTTCCTGATTCAATAAATATTTGATAAAGCTGTCTATCGATCTTGACTTTACTTAATGCAGTGAATTTTGTACCGTTAACTGTAGGATTAGACTACCCTTTGCTCCCTCCACTAACCTAAGTAAGGCATAGTAAATTTTAATAAATATGTATGGTTGCAACTTAACCCAACTTTAGGCATGGGTACCTTACCTGGCCTAATAGCAGACACCCCACCTAACTTAACCTGTTACATTGTAAATTAAAATAAATAACTTGGGATGGTGGGTCCTTGCTTAGCCCCTTGAGCTGGACCCCCCTCTCCCCTTCTTCAAGCCCCCAACCTAATATAACCAAGTCACCAGGTCTTTACTGAGTGCCTGGTGTCAATTTGAAAAAGGTCAAAATTTACCATAGTCAGACTTAGAATTTGCAAAAGTATCTTGGAGACATTTAGAATTCATCCCTATATTTCATTCATTTTGTATTTTCCCAAACCCAAAATCCATGTTTCCTTTGTACTTCCTCATAGTTGTAGGATGTAAGGGGGACCATTATTTTGAAAATGAAAATTGTTCTTACATGATATACAAACCCTCAGTCCTTTACATTAGGAATTACTTTCAGCGTAGGCAGTTAACTACTGTCTGCTAGTCAGGAGTCCTGCCAGACTGGACATCAACATTCCAGTTTGCTTTCGGCCTCTGTTGAGTGAGGATGAGATGTTTCCTTGTCTTTTTGATTATGGTTATACTTGTTGTATATTTGTATTGTTATGCAAGCCAAGGTTTACCAAAGCCCTAAAAGTCCTCCTTCCCTCAGAGAGTATGCCCGGGAATAGGGGTAAGCAGTGTGGGAGTTTTTGCTCCTCAGTTGATATGGACCCTTATGCCCTTTGCGCTAAAGGCTGAAGGTATGAGTGTACAAGAACCCTAACTTGTAATGTGTGTCTTGGTCGTCCAAGCAGTTGGGGGAGGGGTATGAAGGGAGGAAGTGATCTAGGGGGAAGGCTTCCAAGGCTTCATCGGAGGGTTTACACGCCCCAACGACTCCCTTGGGGGCCAATCCTTCGTCATCCTTCCTTCCTCCTCGTAAACTCCCTCGTCTCGCTGTTTTCTCTTCGGAGGAAATATCTCCTTCTGCTCCTTCATCTGATTCGTCAGGCAAAAATGGGAGGGGTGTTGGATGCCGGGAGTGTGTTGTACTCGGGGACCTCTGTTCGCTCCGAAGGGGATCCTTCCCCTTCGGAGTGTGGGGAGTCTCCTTTCACTAACCTGACTTTTCTCCTTCAGGTGTGGCGGCTTCGTGTACTGGGGATTTGCAGCAGGCATGGGTGAAGTTGGGCCTACCTGGAGTTCTGTTCAGGGTCTAGTTTCCCATTTCACCTCGGTCTCTGTGACTCATGTGGCTGTGGCAGTGACAGCAGCTACCTTGTCAGTGCCTACTTACTCCACTCCTCCTCACTTAGGGAATAACCATTTCCCCATCAATGTGACTCCCTCTGTGGTGATGGGGACACACCCCCACATTCCGAGGCAGGACATGTCCGTGGCCCTCCCTCCAGGGTACGCTGTATTGTCACCCCCAACCACTTTTGTCTGTGGCCCTGTGAGCTTCTTCACCTCTGGATCTCCTTCCAGGTATTTGTGCTCCTACAATTCCTTTACCCCTGCCTGCTGCTGCTGCTCCTCTTCCTGCTCTTGTTGATGGTACTATAACTGTTCCTACTAACGCCACTCCAGTGCCTACTCCAGTTGCCCCTTGGATGGGGGACTTGACCACCATCTTGAAGAGGTTGACGAAGAAGAGGTCTCATAAGGTGTCGTCGTCTTCATCTTCGTTGTCATCTCCTGCTGCCTCCTCCCCTTTGACTTCTTAGGCTCCCCCGCCGAAGAAGGAGAGTTTTGTTTTCAAGGCCACATCTCGTCTCTCAACATCGATGGTGAAGGAGATAGACGATTTGCAGGGTTCGTTCTCAACACCAATCATCAAAAGGCTGGTGTCATGTCATGACAGGGTTGGATGTGCAATTATTTAGTATCTGTTGACAAGTCTGAATCCTTCATGATTTCCTGCGCTTTGAACTTTATATTCGTTGATCCAGATCAGTCATTACTGTCCTATTGGTGTATTGATGTACCTGAGAAGGATCAACACCCTTCACTGACTTCTAATACAAAAGTGTCTAACGACACATCTTCCTCCGAGTCCTACAAGATCGTGAAGAACTCCTCTGCAGTTTGACATGTCCACTGTACACTCTCTCAGAGAGCGAGTAGTGCTAATGGTTTGGTACTGTCGTCATTCCGAAGAATATGTTGGACTGGAAGGTAGATGCAGTTTCATTATAACCAAATTTATATCTTTTTCCCTTCAGGTCTGCCAGCAGGTCCTTGGAACCTCTTTTCCTTGGACAGGTGGTGGATGCTCACAAGTTGTGTTTGTTTACCTGGCTCCTTCAAGAGGACAAGTTGCATCTTGCCTATGGTATGCGGTTCTACAGGTAAGAAGGATGTGAGAGTGACTGGCTTTTCCATCTTCCTCTCCTCATCCTTCTACTCTTCCTTCGGGTTGAGGATAGGACTCGAACTTACACTTGCTGGTCGGGTGTTTAATGCGGTTAGCCTGCAAATCGAGTTTCCTTTCTGTTTTTCTTATCAAAATCATAGAAGAAGCAATCCTGCTCCTTCCTCTAGCAATGGGAGGAAGGAGTCTGGCAATAATGCAAACCCTTCTCAGATCTTTGCATTGATGCCTCTGACTCTAATATTTGTTCCGACACGGCATACAAACCTTCGGTCCTTTTACAATAGGAAGGTACTAGCGGCAGCTGGATAGGTCGTAAGCTTTCGAACAAGGGGTTCGGTAGTTAACTGCTTGTCCGACAGGCGCGCGCGCGCGACTGGGAGGTAAACAAACCACTTTTGCTTTCGGCCTCACAGCGAGTGGACGTGTGTGTTCGACGCTCTCTGCCCGCTTCTCGTCGTTTGCTTTCCTTGAGTATATGGTTGTGTTTGTGTATGAATCATCATTGTAAGTACAATCATTCCTCTTTATTCATCCAATTGTGGTTTATTGATCAATCATGGAATCTCCACGCCTCGCTACCCCCCGGAGATTGTGCCCGGGTACCGAAGGGCGTAAATGCGGTAAGTTCCGCTCGTTCCCTGAAATTGATCCACATATTTTGTGTGCTCGGTGTCGGGGACGCGAATGCACCCGAGCCGAGCCCTGTGAAGTGTGTAATAATTGGTCGGAGGCGCAGTGGGGCTTGTACGAAGGTAGGAAGAAGCGAAGGCCTGCAAAGGAGTCGTCGGAAAGCTCTCCCGCGCTCCTTTGGTTACGGACACTTCGTCTTCTTTCCTGCCGCCCGCTCATCTCCCACGGTTGGCGCCTTCCCCTTCGGGGGGGGTTTCTAGGTCCTTCTCCTCACCCGACCTGTCGAGTGGTGGAGGAGGCCGCTAGAATACCCCGATGTCGAGTTGTACTCTGGGTCCTCTATCCGTTCCTCTTCATCGCACGAGCGGGTAGAGGATCCTGCTAATCACACCGACCTTTTGCTTCCTCAGGTGCGGTTGCCGCGAAGGACGAACCTGCGGACAGGTGGGTGGCATCGTTGGGTCTGCAGGGCGTGCCGAGTGTCCAGGGGTCTGCTCTACCATCTCGCTGCTCTGTGGCGGTCACGCATGCTACGGTAACGACCACCACCACGACCCTTTCAACTCCTGGCTATCTTTTTCACCTCCTCACCTGGTACACACCCCGCACGCGGTCTCTGTCACACCAACTACATCGGTGCAGGGGCCAATTCGCCGTACCACGGGGGAGTGTGATGCCATGCCGCCTGGGTTTGTTTTGCCGTGCTGCCTCGACCGGACTTCTTGTGCCCGAAGAGCTCTCCCCTGGACCTCCCACCAGTAACCTAGGATGTCTGTGCCCGCTGGTCCGTCCCACCTGGGCCGCCTGTACAGCCTGCCTACCTGCCGTACCTGTCCAGCCACTGGCCACGGACGTGATGTTGCCGACCACTGCTGCCGTTCCTGTACCTGCTCCTGCCGTCTCCACTGCTGTTCCTGTGATGCCTGCACCTGCTGACGTTGTTCCTGTTCGTGGCGCCGCTGCTCCCGATGCCGATCTGTTCGGACAGGTTGCGTCCGGGCCCTGTTGCTTCGGCAAACAGCAGCCCCGGCTCCGCCCTGGATGACAGATTCTGACATCGGTCCTGAGGAGGGTTGACGAGGAGGAAGAAGAAGAGGAGGAAGGTGTCGTCGTCGTCTTCATCGTCTTCTTCGTCGTCGTCGTCGTCGTCTGCCGACTCTTCCCCTTCTTCTTCTAAGGCTCCCCTGCCTAAGAAGAAGAAGGTCGCCTCCCCCCCCCTAAGAAGTCTCCTTCGGGAGCTTCTAAGGGCCCGTCTCGCTCCGGTGAGACGGGGGGTTCTTCCGCTGGTCACCCTGCTCCTTCGGGGGCAGGACCCGTCTCCTCTTCCGCAAGGAAGAAGACTACGGGGACCAGAGGAGTGCCGGCTAACACCGGCACTTCCTCTCCTGCTGTTAGTGGTTCGACCACGGCAGCAGGATCCGTCTCGGCCTCTCGTTCGCAAGAGGTACGAGTGTACGGTCGCCTACCAGCGACCGTGCAGCTAGGAACCAGACCTCTGAGCCAGCTCAGCGTCAGGTTCACGGCACGGAGCGGAAGACTGGTGACAGCCGCTCACGCGACTCTCACCAAGACCAGCTCTCGCTCTCGCGGCGAGCAGCTGGCTACCCGGGCGGACAGTGACGGTCCACGACCGGCCACGGGCTGAGGCTGGGAAGAGGTCCCCCCCCGTTCGCCTGGCACCAGCCACGGCTGGTACCAGCGACGATGACGCGCCGTGGAGGATACGCACCGGTCTCACCGTGACAGTGGAGCTCGCCGCCGATCGCCTGACCGTCACTCTCACAGAGAGCGGTCGGGTACGGCGACCAGCACCAGCTCTTCTGACACACGAGACCGGGGGCCGCTGTTCTCGGTCCAGCCGATCTCCACAGCGAGACGGCTCGACTAGGCCTGCAGCTCGATCGCCACCGCGGGTTGACGATCGCCTGCAGTCTTCCAAGCCCACTGGTTCTGCCAGCGAGCGAGGAGGGAGCGTTAGGTCTGCCTCTCCCATACCTTCAACCTCCTCGGGTTACACCGGGAGGGGCGAGGTGCTGAGGAGTGATCGTGAGGGGTGCGCCCCTCAGGATCCCACCACGACGTCCTACGTACCAGGCACGGTTCTCTGACCGGCCAGGTCGTATGCACAAGTGGCTGGAGGAGACCGAGAGGGGTCTGTCGCTGTTCCCCCCCTCGAGGGGGGAGGGTCTCGGGAGATGCTCCTGTTTGAGGGACTGGATGGTCCTACTCCGCAGGATGCAGTCACTCCTGAGATTCAGAGGAACTTTGCCGAGGTAATTGCGCTGATTCGTCAGCACAACGACCTCGCGGAAGGATCGCCGCTCCCACCATTACCGAGCCCACGTCCCGGCTCGAGTCGTTTTGGGGCCCGAAGAGGGAACCCAGACCGACGGTGGGTTTGCCGCGTTCTGAGCTTGCCGACTCAGTGCTGGACCAGGTAGAATCTCTTGTCCTCCGGGCAAGACGGTTTTCTCTAAAGTCTGGCAGGTCGAGCAAGCTGCTTCCACCTCCTCTGCTGCGACAGCGGCGGTTTTACGTGCCATCTGAGGACCCGATGCCGCCCAAACAGGTGAACCCGGAGTTAGCCAGGCTGACTCCGGGTGTGTCTCTGCAGCAGCTCCTGTCCGAGAACCTATGGTTTCTCGCAGCAAGAGGCACTCGGCCTGGAATCCACTGCCATGGCAGCTTTCCAGGCCGTCTCCTGGTTAGATCTGTGGTCCCTCACAGTATCTAAGGTCGCAGCCAACTCCGGGGAATTTCTCCCGAAGATGACTCGGCCTTTAGGAGACTTTGCCAGTCTGGGGGAAGAGCCATCTCCTTCCTTGCCCACCAGACGGTGAACCTGTGGGCCAACCTGGTTCTCCGACGTAGGGACGCTGTCCTTACTCGAGTTTTCCAGGGCGGCTGGGCGTGAAGCGGCATTGGGACTCCGCAACGGACCTTTACGGAGGTCCACGTCTCTCTTCCCAGGAGAGATGGTGGACGCTGCGGTGGACAGACGGCGCACTGACGACAGTGACCGTCTGGTTCACCAGGCAGTCTCGAAGGCTTCTCTGGGCAGCCTCGACTGCGGCCAAGCCAAAAAGCTCGGCTAGCGCTTCCACGGTGGCTAAGACGGTAGTCGCGTCGAAGTCCCGGGGAAAGACTCTGTCTTCTTCGACTTCTACAAAGGGGAGCCGTAACCAGCCCTCCTCCCAGCCCTCCTTCTCCCGAGGAGGCTCTGGGAAGAAGTCGAAGAAAGGGGGGAAACGCTAGGGACGGCGTTCCCCCTCACCTGCTGCCTGGAAGTGGGGGGGTGCCTGGCCAGCCATTGGGCAACTTGGCAGCGCTACGGCGCCAAGACCTGGATTGTAGATGTCCTTCGGGAGGGATATCTATTACCCTTCGAATCTCGGCCACCCCTCACATCCAACCCGGTCCAACAGCAGTCGTACGTTCCAGGGTCATCGAAGGACGTAGCATTGAGACAGGAGATCAAGACCATGCTGAGCAAGAGAGCTGTAGAAATCGTCACGGATCAGTCACCGGGCTTTTACAGTCGACTCTTCCTGGTGGAAAAGTCTACGGGAGGCTGGCGCCCGGTGATAGATCTCTCTCCTCTGAATCGGTTTTGTTCGCCAGACCCGGTTCACGATGGAGACGGCACGTTTCGTGCTCGACTCCATCAGGGAGAACGATTTCATGCTTTCAGTGGACTTGAAGGATGCGTATTTCCAAATACCCATTCATCAGTCCTCCAGAAAGTACCTCCGCTTCATCCTCGACGGGACGGTGTACCAGTTCAGGGCACTTTGCTTTCGGTCTCTCAACCGCCCCACAGGTGTTCACGCGAGTGTTCACTCTGGTGTCTGCCTGGGCCCATTCGCACGGGGATACGTCTGATGAGGTATCTCGACGATTGGTTAGTCCTGGCGAGCTCCCGCTCGCAGTTGCTACAGGACAGGGATCGACTGCTCGAGTTCTGTCGCGATCTGGGGATCGTTGTGAACTTCGAAAAGTCCGATCTCGAGCCCAAGCAGAGGTGAAGTACCTGGGTATGCTGATCGACACGGTAGCAGGGCGAGTCTTCCCCGCAGACTCGCGGATCAGCAGATTCAGGGAGGCAGCCAACCAGGTTACCTGTCCTCGGCAAGGGAAACAGGTAGCTCAGCGATGGCAAGTCGTGATCGGGACACCTGTCGTCACTCGAGAAGCTAGTCCTTCACGGGCGTCTTCACCTGCGGTCTCTTCAGTGGAGACTAAAGGAGAGTTGGTCACAGGCGACGGATCCCCCAAGCTTTCCAGTGTCACTGACACCGGAGGTGAGGCAGGACCTAGCCTGGTGGCTGGACGACAGGAACCTCTTAAGAGGAGTGCCTCTGCGCACTCCCCCCCCGGCCCGGACATGCAACTGTTCTCAGCAGACGCATCAACCGAGGGATGGGGCGCACACCTGGAGGAGTTGCGGACTTTCAGGAGTGTGGGACGAGAACGACAAGCACCTTCACATCAATGTACTGGAACTCAAGGCGGCGTTTCTCGCGCTCCAAGAGTTCCAGGACCGCGTTGATGGGACACTCAGTGGTGGTTGATGTGCGACAAACACCACGGTAGTGGCCTACGTCAACAAACAGGGGGGCCTAGTGTCTCTCCCGTTGTACCAGTTGACTCGGCAGGTGCACGAGTGGGCGAGGCACACTCAATAGAGCTGTCGGCACGCTACATTCCAGGGAAGAGGAATGTAGTAGCAGACACGCTCAGCCGTCGGGATCAGGTGATAGGGACCGAATGGTCTCTACACCAGGACGTGGCGGAAAGGCTCTTCGACCTGTGGGGGCGACCAGTCGTGGATCTGTTCGCCACCCGGCACAACAGAAAGCTTCAGGTTTTCTTCTCAGCCGTGCTGGACCCATGGGCAGCTGCAGAGGACGCTCTCCAACACCCGTGGGACAACCTCTTCGTCTATGCCTTTCCCCGTTCAGCCTGATTCGCAAGGTGATCAGTCGAGCACTGGTCACCCCGAATCTCAGGATGATCCTGGTGGCTCCCAAATGGCCACAGGCCATTTGGTATCCGGACCTGCTGGCTCTTCTCGCAGGAGAACCAAGAGAGATTCCCCTTGGCACAACCTTCTCGCCCAGCCACACGTCGAGCGGTACCACCGAGCAGTCCAGTCCCTACGACTTCACGGCTGGCTGTTATCCACCATCTCTTGCGAACGAGAGGCTTTTCTCGTAGCGCAGCAACAGAGATGGCTGGAAACGTCCGTCAGTCCTCTGCAGCTGTGTACCAGGGGAAGTGGCTGTCTTCTGTGGTTGGTGTCGTAGACGGGGTCTATCTCCTCTCAGAGCCACTCTTCAGCAGGTAGCGGATTTCCTCGTGTTTCTTCGCCGAGAGAAGCTCCTCTCAGTCCCCACAGTCAAAGGATACAGAGCCGCCCTGGCTCTCGTCCTGAAACTGAGGGGATTGGACATCTCGAACTCGTTCGAGATCTCCTTGCTTATGAGGAGCTTCGAAAGGTCTTGCCCACCCAGGGAACTCAGGCCCCCTGCGTGGGATGTGACTCTCGTCCTTAGGAGTTTGACTCGAACGCCGTTCGAACCACTCCGAGAGTCGTCAGACAGGGATCTGACCCTCAAGACCCTCTTCTTGCTGGCCCTGGCATCGGCGAAGAGAGTAGGGGAACTTCATGGTCTTTCCTATGATGTACGACACTCCAGGGGATGGGGATCTGTGACGCTCGATTTCGTCCCGAACTTCGTTGCGAAGACTCAGAAACCGTCGATCCTGACGACAGGTTCGAGTCCTTCACGATTCCCTCCCTAATGGACTTCACCGATAATGATGCGGATGAGATGCTGCTTTGTCCTGTGAGGGCGCTACGGCGCTATCTGAAGAAAACTTGACTACCTCAGGCCTGAGTGTCGACGCCTCTTCGTTAGCACCGGGGTAACCAAGAAAGAAGTATCCAAGAACACTCTTTCATTCTGGCTGCATGAGGTCATCAGGAGGGCGTATGAGGCTGATGTAGTGACGGACATCCGTACGTCCCGTCCGAGAAGCTAACACGAAGTCAGAAGTATTGGCCCCTCGTTGGCGGTTGTTTCGTAAGAACTTCTCCGTGGCGCAGGTTCTGAAGGCAGGGGTTCTGGTCTAACCAGACCACCTTTACGTCCTTCTACCTTCGGGATATTGCCACAGGTCCTTGGATAACCCTTTTTCCTTGGGACCCGTGGTGGCTGCTCAACAAGTTGTGTAGCTAACCCAAACCCTCGCAGGCTGAAACAGCATCGAGTCCTGGTGTGACTGTGTGGATGGATGTGTGAGTGAGTGAGTGACTGGCTCCCTCTTCCCATCTTTTCCTCCTCCTCTACCTGTGGGCAGAGGCCACGGTCGTCACTACGCTGGATGAGGACGAGAGCAGGTGAGCTATATGACAGAGCCCCATCCTATCCCTTTCACTAGGGATAGGAGCAGAATATCCACCACTTCCTCCTACAAGGGGGGGAAGTGGATGCCTACAAGAGTCAAACCCATGACTTTATATTTGCTCCTGTACAGGAACAAGTTCTTACATTGCTGGTACGAAGAGATACGCTTGCCTCTCTCTTAGTACTCGGTCCAGAGGTCTGACCATTGATCCTGCGGTGCACACCCCGATCAATCGGACAGAGGCTTGGATCCCTCCCTCGCTCTTACGACCAGGGAGACTTCCAAGGTTGGGCGAACACCAGTCTGTTCACAAAAGACTCAGATTCCTCCCACCAAGAAGTGAGTCTTCCTATTGTAAAAGGACCGAAGGTTTGTATGCCGTGTCGGAACAAATGACAATTTGTCCAAAATTGCATTTTTCCTAACTATACAAACCTGAGGTCCTTTTACACATAGCCCCACCTCATGCCACCCCTCACTCTGCAGTTTTTGCTTGGGCCAAAAGCAAAAGTGATTTGTTTACCTCACCAGGTCGCGTTCGCGCGCGCGCCTGTCGGACAAGCAGTTAACTACCGAACCCCTTGTTCGAAAGCTTACGACCTATCCAGCTGCCGCTAGTACCTTCCTATTGTAAAAGGACCTCAGGTTTGTATAGTTAGGAAAAATGCAATTTTGGACAAATTGTCATTTTTTCCCAGCCCTTTTTCAGATGAATCACGATTCCTCACTCATTTCGAAAAGGCCCAAAAGTCTGACTCTTGATCACGCAGCTCTCATACTCCAATCAAGTTGTAAGCGGTAGGGCACTCCTCCTCGCTCTTATGACCAGGAGTAGTCAAGGTGTGTAGAAGTCCAGTCAGTTCTAGAAGCTCACTCAGATTCATCCCACCAATCAGTGAGTTTTCCTAATGTGGAGGCTGAGGGTTTGTATATCTTGCAGGAAAAAATCACAGTTTTTTAAAGTAAATTGTATTTTTCCTAACTATACAAACCTGAGGTCCCTGACATTGGTGTCCACCTTGTACCACCCCTCAATCTGTAACCTAGACCGAAAGTCAAAGTGGAGTGTTTACATCTGGGTAGGTTTACATCTGGGTAGGTTGGTCTACCCCCCTACCAGACAGTAGTTACTGCCCAACCACCTTGTTCAAGAATTTAATGGCCGTGTTCCAGCTTTGCCCTAAAGTAATTCCTACTATAAAGTATGTCAGGTTTGTATAGTTTGGAAAAATACAATTTACTTTAAAAAATTGTGTTATTTAGTAAATTTAATATCCCATTACGGAATGCCATTACTAATATGTTTTAGTAAGTTATTATAGCACATTTCATATTTACCAAAATTTGAGACCGATGTTAAACGATAGCCTAAGTTTCGGGAACTTACATGTTTGGGGGATGGTGTAAAGATTTCACAAATTTTTGTATACCATACAAAATAAACAATATTGCTGTAATGTTTACGTACCTCTTCAATAAGACCTGCCCACACACACACACACACACATACAAACACACATATTTGAATGAAATATTTACTTTTAGTTTTAATGTGGATTAAAGTTTTATGGTAGGCTTGTGTGAGGTCATTTTGATATTTTGATGAAGTTGGCTTGTTTATAAAACTTCAAATAATAAATGGCATTGAATCATATGTCAGGTGGGAGAAACTAGTTGGAACAAATGCAAAAAGACTTGAAGCAATGCATGAAGTCTTTGAAACAATGTGTGAAAAAGATTTGTTCCGACACTATACAAACCATCGGTCCTTTACATAGGGAATTACTATTCAGCGCCAGCTGAACCGGTCGTAAGATTTACTAACAAGGTAGTTCAGCAGTAACTGCTTGTCCGATGGTCGGGAGTCCCCCCGACTGGAGGTAAACATATCACTTTGCTTTTGACCGCCATTGGGTGAAGACGTGTGCTCGCCTCTCTGCCCGCCTCTGTCGTGAGATTAACAAAGCTTTGGGTTACTTTTCAACTTGTTTCTCTTAGAATAGTGTGAAAGTGATTGTAAGCACACTATTATTATTATTTTGTTCATTTTTGTGGAAGTGCATTGCAGTTTATCATGCAGTCCCACGAATCAGAGAAGCCCCCTTGTCCCCCCATCCAACCAGAGAGTGTGCCCAGGAATGGGAGGCCGTAAGTGTGGGGCTTTTAGGTCCAGTGATACTGTGAACCCTCATTCTCTCGGTCATCAACGTGTGATGTTTTTGTCTCTTGGTCGTAGGAGCAGTGGGAGTTGTACGAGAAGAGGAAGAAGCCGCGTAGAGCTAGCTGCCAAGGTGTCGTCGGAAAGCTCTCCCTCGACACCTTTGGTGACTGACATGTCATCTTCTTTCCTCCCTCCTCATCAGCTCCTGCGTATGGCTCTCTCCCCAAAGGGGGATGCGTCCCTCTTCGCCTCTTTGCTTGATTTGTCGAGTGCAGAGGAAGGAGGGAGACACCTGACCTGGAGTTGTACTCGAGGTCTTCTGTCCGCTCAGGGTGGGATCCTTCCCCCTCTGAGCAAACAGGACCCCCCCCCCCCCCCCCCACCCCCCCCCCCATTAACCCAACTGTTGCTTCCTCAGGTGTGTCTGCCTCTGTGGGCGGGGATCTTCAGCAGGTGTGGCGCTCCCTGAGCCTTCGGGGAACTCCGAGTATTCAGGAGCTTATTTGCCATCTGGCTGCAGCCCTGGTCACTCATGGGGTGGAGATGAAGATGACTACGACCGTCTTGACACCAGGTTGTGCTGTACCACCGCACCTGGTGTACACACAGCATGTGACAATGGCCACCCCTTCGGCTGCGGTACAAACTCCGCTGTCATACGTGCACCGGAGGGAGATGGTTCCTCCTCCACCTGGTTTTGCTGTCCTTGCTGCACCCCCTGACTTTGAGTACCCAAAGAGCTCCCCCTTGGATCGTCCTCCTGTATCTGTTGCCATACCTGCTGCCTCTGTTCCTGCCTTTGGAAGTGCTGCCACTCCTGCAGGTCCTTCCAGACAGGTGGAGTTGGGCCCTGTTGCCACCGCAGCTGCCCCAGCTCCATCCTGGATGGGAGTCCTGTCTGCTGTCCTGAGGAAACTGGCGAAGATGAAGTCCAAGAAGAAGAGGAAAGTGTCATCGTCTTCATCTTTGTCGTCGTCTTCTGCCGCCTCATCCCCTTCGACTTCCAAGGCCCCTCAGCCGAGGAAGACTTCTAAGGGTCTGTCTCACTCCTGCGGGACAGGTGGATCTTCCGCTGGGCCTCCCGTTCCTCCGGGAACGGGGCCCATCTCTCCTTCCTCAGGGAAGAAGAAGACGTGGACCATGGAGGTACCAGCTACTGATGGTACCTCTGCTCCCGACTCCAGAGGTTCCACCTCCGGACCGGGAACCGCCTCGACTGCTCGCTCTTGTGACGCCAGGTTTAATAGACACACAGACAATCACGAGTGTCACTGAGTCTACGGTCACCTACTGGTGATCGTGCAGCCTGGAACCAGACGACTGAGCATGCTCACTATCAGGATCCAGGCACGGAGCGGAAGGATGGTAAGAGTCGCTCAGGTTACTCTCGCCAGACCGATGATCACTCGCGCAGCGATTGTCCGGTTCCCAGGGTTGATGTGACGGTCACACCAGACAGTCCACGTGCTGAAGCTGGGAAGAGGTCCCCCTGGTCACCAGGAACACCCTCAGCTGCTTCTGGTACCGTGGCGCGTCGTAAGGACGGTGCTCTCTCTCACTGCATTAGCGGATGCTACCATTCACCCGACTGTCGCTCCCACTGGAACCGGACGGCTCGCACGACTGGTAGCAGCTCCCCTGACGCACGAGACCGACACTACCGTCCTCGGCCAGCGCTTCTCCACATGGAGACCGCTGGTCCAGACCTGCAGCTCGATTGCCACCATGGGTTGGCGACCGCCTGCAGTCCTCCCAGCCTGCCAGTTCCGCTGGTAGGTAAGAGCGTCGGGTCTTCCTCGCCTGTCCCTTCAACCTCCTTGGGCTACACCAGGAGGAGCAAGGCAAACAGGAGTGACCGTGAGGAGTGCCACGAGAGCCTGCGAGCCTGGCTCGGTCCTAGGACCAAGCAGATCGTACACTCAAGTGGTTGGAGGAGACCACAAGGGGTCTGGCGAGGTTCTTCCTGAAGGAAGAGTGTCCTCGGGAGGTGATCGGCCTGGATGGATCTGAACGGCACGCATCGCCTCAGACGTGGTTCACCCCGAATACAGAGGTCCTTAGCAGAGGTTATTGCGCTGATTCGTCAGCACAGCGACCTCGGGAAAGGATCGGTGGTTGCTCCCTCTGACCCTCCATCGAGGTTGGAGTCGTTCTGGGGGCCTAAGAAGGAACCCAGAGCAATGGTGGAACTACCCTGGTCTTCCTTGGCCGACGGTGTGTTGGACCAGGTGAACGCCCTTGTCTCCGGACAGGAGGACTCACTCAGGTCCAGCAGGTCGGACAAGCTGCTTCCTCCTCCTCTGCCTCGTCAGCAGCGCTTCTACGTGCCTAGGGTAGCCCCGTTGCTGACCAAGCAGGTTGACCCGTTGATAGCTCGTCTAACTCCGGGAGTGCCTCTTCATCACCTGCTGTCTGAGAACCTCTGGTTCTCACAGCAAGAGGCATCGGCCCTGGAATCCACTGCCATGGCAGCTTTCCAAGCCGTCCCCTGGCTGGATCTGTGGTCTCTCACGGTATCCAGAGTCGCAGCTTCTTTGGGACCTATCGTCCCCGAGGACGACTCGGTGTTCAGGAGACTCTGCCAGTCTGGAGATAGGGCCATCTCCTACCTCGCCCACCAAAAGGCCAACCTGTGGGCCAACCTGGTTCTGAGGAGACGGGACTCAGTCTACGCAACGGACTTTGCTGGGTTTCTCTTCTCTCTTCCCCAGAGAGATGGTGGACGCTGCGGTGGAAAAGTGGAGAGCTGAAGACAGTGACCGCTTAGTACACCAGGCAGTTAGGGTAAGGCCACACTGGAAGCAGGAAGCGTCAAGGTGCAGGCGCGACTCGAGTGGGAGAACAGCATCAAAACGACGCATGGCCGCACCAGAAACGCCACCCTCCCTCCCACGTGTCACTCTCAGCGGTCAAAGATATACTTCTGTGCAAATAAGTCATTGTCACGGTTGGATAGGAAATTACCTTTAATAGAAAACCTAAGTGTTAAACTTGACGATAGACTACGTATGACCCAATGGTCTTTGAGTCTTTGCTTGCAGTAATACAAGTCAGTCTAACAAAACAAATGACTCACCATTGACAACCCATCTCTCCTGAACTATCATTCAGGAAGTAGTAACCTTATTGGCAGTAAAATTTTGTGGTAATGAAAGGTTAAAATCCATATTTTCCTTTTACTTCCCTTAAAGTTATTACTTAAAATAATATTTTCCTTTTACTTCCCTTAAAGTTATTACTTTAAGGGAAGTGAAAAGAAAATGTGGGTTTTAACTTTTTATTATTGTGGTCCTTTCGAAATATTCGCTTTAAATTCAGTAATGAACTCATCCCCATGGAAAGCATTTAGACCATCAACGTGGTAAAGGAGTCCCCGGACTGCATTCATACAAGAACTCGGTCTATTTCCCTGACTCTATTGAGAACAACAGCGAATGCAGTCCGAAAGTACACAAATGAGAGGTGTTGAAATAACTGCTAATTTAAGTATGCATTACAGATATGGAATAACTAATTTGATATTGTTAATAAATAGATAATTAATGTAGTCGCTTAATACATAAAAGTGTTTATGCTAATATCAGTTACTTAAGGGGGCTGGCCGGAACCCCTATCTATATATGGTGGTATAGGGCGAAAAATGCAGTCATGAAAAAATTCATGAAGCTTCATACGGCAATTGAGAATACGTATACGAAATATTTTGTCAAAATTCCTCTTACTTTCGTAGTTACAGGGTAATTAGTAAATATAACTCAATAAGCCTTAAACATTCATCCGTACAAGAAAATGCAATATTTCTTCTGTTATCGTAAATTTTGATCATTAATGCCAAAGAAATTGTGAGAAATGGCATCTGTAGAGATTCCTCGTTTGGTTCGGTGCGAGTGCAGAGGGGAGTTCAACATGATCAGGAGGAGCACAGACTTCAAGTAGACTACACGTTCGATTTACACCTCTGACATTCGCTTGCTTTTACATATGCTTATCTATGTTTCGGCAAGAATTTCATCATGCCAATGAGGAAAAGACAAGGAGAACATCTTGCTAACATAAAGTTGAAGAAAATTCGCTCTAATATGATTACAGAATATCATTATATATGCAATATTAGCATAGTTAGTGAAGAGAGAGGGAGGGTTGCGTAGTAAGTAAACGCGCCTGTCTTGCCTGAAGCACACGTCACACTGTCCCCCAGGTTACGATCTTTGAGCAAAGGGATCTAATTTATGATAAATAACATAGTTTTTGGTTTATTAATACCCAAAAAGGAATATGAAATTCATAATAATCATGATTATTAACATTGTCTTTGTAAAAAGAGAGTACAACTTCGAATTTCACCTCTTGACATTCTCTTGCATTTACGTTTGTTTATTTTTGTTTCGGCAAGAATTCCATCATGCCAAAATGGAAAATACTAGGAAAACATCTAGGTAACATACAAAAGAAGAAAATTCACTGTAATAAGCCGAGTTAGCGAAGGAGAGAGAGAGAGTTGCGTAGGAAGGAGTGCCCCGTCTTGCCTGATGCAGTGCCCCAAGCTACGATATATGAGCAAACAGATAATCATTTATGATTAAATTATGATAAATAAAATAGTTTTGGTTTATTAATACACAAAAAAGAAATATACATTCATAATACATAATCATTATTTATTAACATTGTTGTTTTAAAAATACGAAGAAAAACTTTGAACGCCCGTATCTCAAAACTATAGTTGCCAGACTCGGTTCACGATGGAAACAGCACGCTCAGTGCTCGACTCCATCAGGGAGAACGATTTCCTGCTTTCACTGGACCTGAACGATGCATATTTTCAAATACCTCTGCTTTATCCTTGACGGGACGGTGTACCAATTCAGGGCACTTTGTTTCGGTCTCTCGACCGCCCCACAGGTGTTCACGCGATTGTTCACTCTGGTATGGCTTGGGCCCATTCGGTCGGGATACGTCTGATGAGGTATCTCGACGATTGGCTGGTCCTGGCAAGCTTCTGCTTGCAGTTGCTACAGGACAGAGATCGACTCCTCGACTTATGCCGTGATCTGGGGATCGTGGTAAATGTCGAGAAGTCAGGTCTTGAACCCAAGCAGAGGATAAAGTACCTGGGCATGCTGATTGATACGGTAGCAGCACGAGTCTTCCTTGCAGACTCGTGGATCAGCAGGTTCAGGGAGGCAGCCAGACAGTTCCTGTCACGACAGGAACAGTCAGCTCGGCAGTGGCAAGTCGTGATTGGTCACCTGTCGTCACTAGAGAAGTTAGTCCCTTATGGGCGTCTTCACCTGCGGTCTCTTCAGTGGAGTCTAAAGGAGTGCGGTCACAGGCACGGGATCCACAATCCTTCCTGGTTTCTCTCATGGAGGAAGTAAGGGAGGACCTGGCCTGGTGAGTAGACGACAGGAACCTCTTAATAGGAGTGCCCCTGTGCACTCCCCCTCCGGAGATGCTTCTGTTCTCAGACACATTGACCGAGGGTTTGGGCGCACACCTGGAAGAGTTGCTGGTTGCAAGGGTGTGGAACCATCACGACAGGCACCTTCACATCAACTTCCTGGAACTCAGGCTGCGTTTCTCGCACTCCAAGAGTTCCGGGAACAACTGATGGGACACTGAGTGGTATTGATGAACGACAACACCACGGTAGTGGCATACGTCAACAAACAGGGGGCCTAGTGTCCCTCCCATTGCACCAGTTGACGATGCAGGTGCACGAGTGGGCCATAGTAGCAACAGAGATGGCTGGATACCTCAGACAGTCCTCTCCAGCAGTATACCAGGGAAAGTGGTCCGTCTTCTGTGGTTGGTGTCGTAGACAGGGTCTCTCTCCGCTCAGAGCCACTCTTCAGCAGGTAGTGGATTTCCTCATCTTTCTTCGCCGAGAGAAGCTCCTCTCTGTCTCCGCAGTCAAAGGATACAGAGCCGCCCTGGCCCTAGTCCTTAAGCTGCGAGGAGTTGATATTTCCTCCTCCATAGAAATATCTCTCCTAATGAGGAGCTTCGAGAGGTCTTGCCCACCTAAGAAACTCAGGCCCCTGGGGTGGGATGTGACTCTTGCAAGGAGTATGACTCGTAGACCCTACGAGCCTCTCCGGGAGTCGTCAGACAGGGATCTGACCCTCAAGACCATCTTTCTGCTGGTCCTGGCATCGGTGAAGAGAGTAGGAGAACTTCATGGTCTTTCCTTCGATGTTAAACACACGAGGGGATGGGGATCGGTTACGCTCGATTTCGTCCCGGATTTCGCAGTGAAGACTCAGAACCCTTTGGTCCCTGACGCCAGGTTCGAGTCCTTCACGATTCCCTCCCTAGAGGACTTCACCGGTAATGATGCGGAAGAGATGCTACTTTGTCCTGTTCGAATGCTACAGCGCTATCTGAAGAGAACTCACCGTCTCAGAGTGTCGACGCCTCTTCATAAGCACCGGGGTAACCAAGAAAGAAGTGTCCAAGAACACTTTCTTTCTGGCTTTGTGAGGTGATCAGGAAAGCATACGACTCCGAAAGGAGTTTCAACTCTTGTACCTTTCGTCTGAGAGCCCACGAAGTTAGAGGTATTGGTCCTACCCTTGTGTTCTGCAAGAACTTGTCAGTTGCACAGGTGCTGAAGGCAGGGGTGTGGTCCAACCAGACCACCTTCAATTCCTTCTACCTTCGGGATATTGCCCACAGGTCCTTGGACACTTTTTCCTTGGGACCCGTGGTGGCTGCTCAACAAGTTTGTGTAGCTTACCCAGCTCCTCTAACAAGGACAAGGTTGCATCTCATCCTTGTTGTAACTGTATGAATGGAGAGCGAATGAGTGTGTGAATGGCTTCTCTTCCTTCTTCCCTCTTCCTGCGGGCAGAGAGTGTCGGTCGTCACATGCTGGAGAGGGCGATGATGCAGGTAAGCTATGTGACTGAGCTCCATTCTATCCCTTTCATTAGGGATAGAGGCAGGTATCCGTCCCTTCCCTAACAAGGGGGGAGGTGGACAGCAGTAAGAGACAAACCTAGTACTTTATATTTGGCCTCTTACTTATGACTATAAGTTCTTGTTTGCTATTCATAAGAGGTACGCATGCCTCCCTCTTATGAATTGGTCCAGAGGTCTGCCCATTGGTCTTGCAGTGAACTCACAACGATTATTTGGACAGAGGCAAGGATCCCCCCTTTGCTCTTACGACCAGGGAGGGAACCTTCATTGGGCGAACACCAGTCTGTTCACAAGACTTGGATTCCTCCCACCAATCAGTAAGTCTTCCTTATGTAAAGGACCGATGGTTTGTTTATATAACGTGTAGGAACAAATCACAAGTTTTGAAAGTAAATTGTATTTTTCCTAACTATACAAACCTGAGGTCCATTACATATAGGCCCACCTCATGCCACCCCTCAATCTGTTCCTGGGCCTAAAGCAAAGTATAATGTTTAAGTCCAGTCGGGCGGGACTCCTGACTATCGGACAAACAGTTACTGCCTAACTACCTTCGACCGAGTTCCAGCTGGCGCTGAAAGTAATTCCTTATGTAAAGGACCTCAGGTTCGTGTAGTTAGGAAAAATAGAATTTACTTTTAAAAATTGTGATATCAAAGGTCAGATGGCAGGATAGTGTGAGAAATGATACTAGGACCATGGAAAAGTTGAGTTTATATTATAGGTGCAATAATGATGAACCAGAGATGTAAATGACATGGGCATGTCCTTCACACAACCCCCTAGATGCTGACCCCTTGACGTGGGTAGGGGGCTTAGGGACCAGCAGCTGGGGCGTGATGCCTGGTGGGGTTCTTGCTCACTGGTCCTTGGGGCCCAGCTGCTGATCCAACTAAATTAGTCAGAACTTTTCCTTCTTTTTGAATTTTTTTCATTCTTACTACATCCTTCTCCTTCATGTAATTTTTTTTTTCTTTGGATTAATTTTGTGGAAATTTCCACCTTTGCAAAAATTTACTGGACCTGGTAAACAGAAAAGATATCATAGCTGGGACTGGGTTTTATATCTGAAGCTAAATAGTGGGAACCGTGGCAGGACCATCAACTGCCCGATAATGTTCGGACCTGAGTGATATCAGGCGGAACTATTTTGCAGGGCTGGACCACGGATTCCAGGGGGGTCTAGTTTTGCGGATAGGACTCTCGGCATTCTGTCCGGTTTGCCCATAATGTGATTAGGGTGGGGATGATTGTATTCTTGTAATACTCTCAGTCCTATCAAGCGGGTTTGGCTTACACTTGGGCCACTCTAATCATGTTGTGCCATCCCCTGTGGGGTAGGGTAGGGATGCGGACATTTGGGAGTCGGTTCTCACTTGTGCCATTAGTGGAAGAATAATATCCATGAAAGGTTGATGATATCTTTTTAAGGTTTTCAGGTTTATTTATATTTTTTTTTTCTCAATCTTCAGTCTTTATGATGAAAATAAATAAAGATTCAAGTACCCCTGGACCCTTTGATGGTGGTGAATCGGCACAGTTGATGGCAGCTGGAACCTCCCCTGACAACCTTCCTCTGGAGAAATCTAAAAAACCTTCCAGTGTAATTAGTACACTGAAACCCTATGCTCCAGTACAGAGTAAAGGGAAATTGAGCAGAAGCATATTTGAAATTGGACCGGGAATATTTGAAAAGTCTTACGATAAGTACCTAACTTTTAATCTGGAAGAATCAAGTTGTGATATTTTTTTTTTATGTTTGTACCGAGATATTGTGAAGTGTTTGTGGCCGAGAACCTAAGATTTCTTATGAAGGTCGAGGAAAGCTGACGGTGGAATCTACCTCAGCAAAGAAACTGAAAATTGAAAGCATTATCACACCTTGGAGGAGTCAAGGTGGAATGTGCAGTACATGCCTTTTGGAATTACTCCAAGGGAATGATATATGCACCCCAGCTGATGACCTACTCTGAGGAAAAACTTGAAGAGGAATTAAAAGATCAAGGTGTAATGAGAGTTGAACGAATGAAGAAGAGGGTAAATGGAGTCTTTGTCCCACTTCCGAATTTAATTATTACATTCAATTCTACTCGATTGCCCTCTGTAGTAAAAGCAGCCTGGCTACGTTTTAAGATCAAACAATATATCCAAGACCGAGAGTGTTTTCATTGTCAAGAGTTCGGACATATGTTAGGGTCCTGTAGACAGAGACTGCAGGGCAAGCGGCTACTTGTGTCAAGTGCAGTGAGCCAGAGCATGGCATGTGTGGTAAACAAGCCAGATGTATACATTGTGGAGACAATCATCCATCGTCTTCACTTAGTTGTGATGTGTACATCATGGAAAAGAAATTCAAACTTTAAGGGTAACAGAACGTATTACAATTCAGAGAGGCAAAGAGAGAGTATTGAATCAATTCGTTAGACCAGGAATATCCTTTTCCAGTGTTGCTGCAAATCGAAAAAGAAACACAAATGTTACCAAGGATAATTTAAATAGAAAATCAGTGATGACCTCTACTCATGCCTCTTTGAGGCAGCACCAGCTGTTTCTGGCACTCCTTCCTCTTTGGAGGCTGCGCCAGTGATTTCTGGTGCTCCTGCCTCTCGAGGCTGCACCAGTGATGTCTGGTTCTCCTGCCTCTTCGGAGGTGGTGCCAGTTGGTTCTGGCACTCTCGCCTCTTTGGAGGCAGTGCCCGTGGTTTCTGGCACTCTTGCTTCTATGGAAGCAGAGCCAGTAATTTCTGGTACCCCTGCCTCTGTGGAGGCTGTGCCAGGAGTTCCTGGCACTCCCGCCTCTCTGGAGGCTGTACCACCTGTAAATGCTGTCGAGGATACACCAATATCCGATCCTCACACCCCTCCTCAGGCGGACACCAGCTTTGTCTGCTGTTCCTTGAGACTGATAACCCTTTAAAAAGGAAGGCAGCCTTAAACAATCGGTCTCCTTCCAGGAAAAAAAAGAGCAGGGTTGTAAGCTGAAAGCTCTTAAAAGAGGCTCTAATGTAACAGCCTCTAAAGGAAAGTAAAATTCATTAATTTTCTCCAGTGGAACTGTCAGGGATTAAGAGCTAAATGGGAAGAGTTAAGGCTGCTCATATCAGAAATGTCTCCTGTTTGTATAGCTCTGCAGGAGACCATGATTGGTAATAATATGTGCCCCAGCCCACGAGAGTATACATCCTATCACTCCACCTATAATTTAAATGTTGGAAGCCATGGTGGTGTTGTTTTGTATGTTCGAAATGACACCCCACAAAATCCTATTATTATTCAATCAGCATTGCAGTGATTGGTGTGCAGATCCATTTGCAAAGAAAGTATGCAGTTATGCTCTCTCTATCTACCACCTAACGAAGTCTTCCCCATCAATGAATTCAAATCTCTTATTCAACAGTTACCACGTCCTTTTGTTATTTTGGGAGATATGAATAGCAGAAACCCTCTTTGGGGTGACATCATCACCAATCAAAGAGGAAGGTGCTTAGGTTCCATCATAGAAAATGAAAATGTGGGGATCCTCAACTCTGGGGAGTCTACACATTTTCATGTTCAAACGGGCACGTTATCAGCAATTGATTTATCTATATGTAAGTGATGCTGTCTTATTGACTTTAATTGGGAGAACTATAAATGATAGATTTACCAGTGACCATTTTCCAATAGTGGTGAGTGTAGCATCAAGTCCTCCATCTTCAAGGCTACCCAAATGGAACATTGGTAAAGCTGATTGGTCAACATTCCAGGAGCACAGCTCAATAGATGACTCTGCTGATGACTTTCCCTGTGTAGATGACGCTCTTGACTTTTTGAATACAATAATGTTCTCAGCTGGTCTTCAATCTATACCTAGGACTTCGGGCAAATTTGTCCGCCGACCAGTTCCTTGGTGGACACGTAAATGCCAGGAAACTCATAGAACTATGAGATCTGCCTTCACCAGATACCGCAGACGAAAATGTGAGTATTATCGTGTAGAATTTCGAAAAGCGAGAGCTCATTTTCGCATGGAAATCAAAAAAGCACGAAAAGAATCTTGGACAATATTCATATCTTCACTAAATTCAAAAACTCCTCTGACTCTAGTTTGGAAGAGAGTTAGAAAAATAGCAGGCAAGTTCACTCCTTGTCAACCTCCAGTTATCAAGATCAATGGTTGCGAGGTAGCAGACCCCCAGTTAGTGGCAAATGAGTTTGCTAATCATTTTGCTAATGTTGCGAAGAAAAATGATGATAGACCCTATTCAGCTCAAAGACGGATAATGGAACAGGTCGAAGTTGATTTTAATACCTTAAGACATGAGCAATACAATGCTCCTTTTACTATTAGAGAATTTGAATCAGCCTTGAATAAATGTAATGAATCCGCTCCTGGACTGGACGATATAACATATTCAATGATAAAGCATACCCCTGAAAATACCAGACTTTTCATATTAAGCCTAATTAACAGAATTTACCGAGAACATATCTTCCCCAAGCTTTGGAGGAGTTAAAATTACTGCCATTTGTGAAACCTGGAAAAGATCCATTCAAGACAGAAAATTATCGTCCTATTGCATTAACATCTTGTTTGGGTAAGATCATGGAAAAAATGGTGAACACACGATTGATGTGGTACTTGGAAAGAGGTAAATATCTGTCGCCTGCTCAGTGTGGTTTTCGGAGTATGCACTCCACAACTGATGTATTGGTACGAATGGAATCTTCAATATGTGAAGCTTTTGCCAACAAGCAGCATCACATCACTGTTTTCTTTGACCTAGAGAAGGCTTATGATACAACATGGAGATATGGCATTTTAAGGTCCTTTATGAATGTAACTTGAGAGGCAATTTACCCCTGTTTATTAGGCTTTTTTTAAAAAATAGGATATTTCAGGTTCAGGTTGGAGCAACAATGTCAGATGTGTTTAATCAGGAAGAAGGAGTACCACAAGGAAGTGTTTTAAGTGTAACCTTGTTCTCCTTGGTAATCAATGGGGTTTTCTAAATATTCCCCCAGATATAACATATACCCTTTTTGTTGATGACCTATCAATTTCCTTTGCAGCATCAAGGATGGCAGTGGCCGAACGTCGCCTTCAGCTCTGCATTGATAATATAGTAAAGTGGGCTGAGGTTAATGGTTTTAGATTTTCTGCTAGTAAAACTGTAACTATGCACTTTTGTCATATAAGGGGAATCCACCCTGATCCAGATCTATTCATTCATAGGCAGAGAATTCCATGTGTTGGTGAAACAAGGTTTCTTGGCTTGATTTTTGATAGCAAGCTGACCTGGATTCCACATCTGAAATATATTAAGGCAAAATGCTTGAAAGCAATGAATTTGCTGAAAGTCGTTTCTCACACTTCATGGGGTGCAGACCGAACTCAGATGTTGAGATTATAGAAAGCCTTGGTCTTTTCAAAATTAAGTTATGGGTGTGAGGTGTACACTTCTGCGAAGCCTAATAGCCTCAAAATGCTCAACTCAATTCATCATGGAGGAATACGGTTGTGTACCGGAGCATTTAAATCATCTCCCACCGAGAGCATGCTTGTAGATGCTGATGAGGTGCCACTGGATCTTCATTATAAACGTCTGCTGGTTCGGAGCTGGTATAGATTCCAGAGGCTACCTAAGTCTTTAACCAGCATTTGCATGAGAAATGAAAGGCATTGGCAGTTTTATGAAAGTCACCCTAAGCAACCTCATCCATTCGCTTTTCGAGTAATTTCATATAGTCCGTGAATTAAATATGCCAAGAATCGAGATTTTACCAGCAAAATACTCAGTTAGTCCCCCCTGGAACTTTCCAGAGGTAAAATTTTGTAGATATTTTAATTTTACCAAGACAGAATTGTCCAGTGAGGCCATGCGGTCAATATTTTTAGAACATTCCGTGCAACATGATGACTCCATTGCAGTTTTCACGGATGGCTCAAAGTCAGATGCTGGCGTCGGCTTGGTGTAGCCTTCCCTGATGAGAGAGAAGTGGCAGGTTATCATCTGTTGCATCGATTTTTACAGCAGAATTTATATGGAATTTTAAAAGCTTTAAAGGAAGTTTTAATTCGGAATGAAAATAATTTTATTATATATTGTGACTCAAGAAGTGTTCTTCAGTCACTGGAAATTTTTAACCCTTTAAACCCTCTGATTTTAGATATATTGGAATGGCTGCTTTTACTAAAAAGAAGAGGGAAAGAAATAAAGTTCTGGTTGGGGTGCCTTCCCCATGTTGGGGTGGCTGGGAGGGAATGAGAAAGCTGACCAACTTGCAAAGTCTGCAGTCAGCTCCTCAGAACCCACAAGATGCCTACTACCATATCGGGATTTGTATCCTCTAGTAGGTCAGAGAGTTAAAAATGTTGGCAGTCCAGTGGGAGGATATTTTAAATAATCAAAAAATGCGTAGTATCACGTCATCAGTGTCCTCCTTGGTCATATCCGTATATGCCAAGGAGACAAGAAACGATGTTGTGCCGATTGAGGATTGGACATACAAGACTCACCCATGGGTTCTTGATGTCTCGTGAAAATCCTCCGTTTTGCGAGAACTGTACTGTGCCCTTGACTGTGAGACATTTGCTGGTTGAATGTCCCAGATTCTTGAATTTGAGACATAGGTTCCTGTCTTGGGGTCGTGACAGAGTAGGTAATTTTATCCTAGCTACAATTCTTGGAAAGGATTGTAATATAGAGCAGTTATATATTTTTGAGGTGAGGGCGGCTCCTCCTTAACCAAATGTAAAATTATACATAGATTGTCTATGTAAGAACTTATATATGAACAAAATTTTTATATAGTATATTTATAGATCTTTTTATATGAAGTTTATCAAAAATTTAATTTTTTTATATTTAATTTATTTCGGTGTCAATTACCCAGATGTTGTGACGCCAGATATAATACACAATCAATCAATCAATCAATCCTTCACACAACCTATTGGGGGATACTTAGTAGTATTTGGGTCTTCACACCAGAAAAGTGTGAAGACCCAAATCCACTTGGATAAGGTCCATGACAAAGGAAGTTGGAGATAAGTAAAGATTTGAGGAAGGTAGAAGACAGGAAAGAGATGAGTAGCATTGGAGGCAATGATGGAGATAAGTACTAGATAAGATTCAGGCTCTCATGACATCAAACAATTTTTGTCCTGACCAGATTAAATTCTTTTTTGTTCATTTCTCAGTACTTTATAGTAAGAGGTACAATAGAACACTGTGTACAGGATCAGTGTGGCAATGTCAGAGGTAATTTCTTTGAAGAGATCAAATTTCTGTACAGGAACAGTGTGGCAATGTCAGAGGTAATTTCTTTGAAGAGATCAAATTTCATGAAGGTTTCACAAATGTTTAAGAGAAATATACCACTCCATACTGAAAATCTTTTGAATTTCAGTATATTTCTCAGAATGTATAACTGAACCGCGAAAATGTGGAACGTGAAGAATATTATATGAATAAAGACTAACATCCAGAAAGAAAGTGAAACAATGGGGTACTGCTGTTAGGCCTTTCGACTTCCCATCCTTTACTAAACAGAGAAGTTGTATGGCCTCGCAGTGGTATCCCATTGTTTCACTTTCCTTTGTGGAATTAGTCTTTATGTATTGCACAAAATATTGTTGTAACAACTTTGATGTGATAATGTCACCAAAGTCAGTTTTTTTTTTATACTTTTGATTAACAGATTTAGTTTACTTGAACACTCATTCTCCCATTTCAAATCAAAGAAAACAACAGTTTTTTTTGTCATTTGACAGGAGCATTAAGAAAGCTCATGTATACAGAAAATAATTGTACTGTATGTAGATGATATTCAGTGGAGTGGAGATATTGACAGCAAATAAAAAAATTGTCAAAGATACTGAAATGAAATATATTGTGAGGTATATTCATGAATGTATGGCATTAGAATGATTCAAAGGTACAGAAATGTAGATACAATTATGTGGTAAAGAATTATTACAGAGGAAAAGATTAAATAGTGTTTCTATAGGTGGTTTGGTGACATCAAGAAACTGCCAGTTGCAAAATTTGGAAGTCTTTGGAAGCAAAAGAAGTTTTTTAAATGTGTCTTATTACTCTCTTATTACCAAGGATGTGTAGTTTATACCTGTGTATAGGCAAGTTGTGCAGTACAGTATAGATGTGTATGATGTTTGAGATGGTGATAATAAGCCTCTGGTGTTGGTATATAAAGAGTTTGATACTGCTGAAATTTTCACAGCAGGTAGATTTTTTATTCCATTGTAAAAAGACAACTTCTTGTTTAAAAATTGAAACAGAGGAAGAGGGGGAATTACACATGAATGTTTTATGTAGCATATGAATATTGAAGGGGAAGTGAAACAGTAAAACTCAAGGTCTTTTAAATTGTCATATGCCTGTACTATACAGATTACATAAGTTTTTTACAAAGTGTTTGTGTTTTTATTTCATACTTGTAAGATCTGTGGTGAAGCTTAAATAAGTTGTGATGAAGCAGTTAAGCTATTTTGAACTCACATTAAGGTATAAGTTACCCAAGTGCTGCATTTATTCTGGTCTTACATCTGTGCATCTTACTTCTTAGGCATCTTACATTACCACTGAGGCAAGACTTGCAGTGGAGGGAACACTTCTTGGGTTTTTCTGTGATAGGGTCGGATTACAGCCCATGTGATTCCAGGCTGCCACTCACAGGTTGAGTGAGACTTGTGATAGGTTCTGTTGTACTGTCAGGTGTGCATGTGTACTTTGTAAGCTCTCAGTCTCAAGTAAGGGACATGCTGTAATATACCATACTATTCAGCAGTATGGTTTGTGAGTGTTGCAATGGAAATTATTTAAAAAGAGAGAAGATTTGTGCATACTACATTTAGACATTACTCTATTTTTTGTGCAGAAATTGCATAACTATATACTGTATATATTGTGTTTTGTAACATACAGCAAAGGTATGATAAAGATTTTTTTTTCACTTACATGACTGGCCATATGAATATTATATATAGTCAGTCATGCAAGATAATCAATATGATTTGGTCATGCTACATTAGCCTAGAAGCTATGTATATAAGGTTGATTATTAATTAGGTGATTTGGTTTGTGCTTTTGACTTTCATAAATGACAGGCACTTGAGTAAATCTAATGTATTCTGGCAATATGCAGTGTATAAATTTTTATTTGATATTTTAAAATGAGAATTATATTGACTTCTATTGCTCTGCCGCTGAGATTATTCCAGATACGTATTCCTTTGTATTCATAGTCTAAGATATTTCATTTTCTTTCTCAGGTCACCATAATACAGAGAAAGCATGGGATGAAACAGTATCAAGCATGTCAAGATTATGGACATTGTGGATGCATTAATTAACTGATATGGATATTTCAGTCATGTTGAGTTATGTAAATGAAAAATATTTCTGCAATATAATGACAGTGGAACAACTTGAATGAAAATATCAACAATGGAGGCAACTGAAAGAGACTCCATTTTATTGTGTTATTGACAGAATCTTGAAGTGAAGTGTTTTTTTACATTTGAATCTTCTTGTGAATGAACAGGATATTTTCAGGGTGATATTCTCCGTTTCTGAGTATCAATCTGTCTTCTGTTATTTCGTACAAAATGGCTCAGATGTACTTTAATATGACTGCCTTTTGTGGCAACATGGACTTTAGTTCATGGAATGCCAAAAAACTCAACTTTGGCCTATGCTTCCAAAAAGCCATCCTGGACGTTCCAACATTTTCTCTTCTCGCCATTGTTTCTGCGTATTACATTGGGAAGCAGTCAGAATGGGTTGTGCGGAGGAGGAAACAGATGGCAATTATCCACACAAGGATTGCTATATCAGTCTTCTCTCTTATTTTGTGTGTGTTAGAGCCCATCCTTTACGTGTTTGTCGGCCAGGCCTTAATGTATTGGGTAGATGCTCTTGTTGTTGGAGTGCAGGTAAGATTCTCACTTTCTTTTAGACATAAGTTTTATTTACTTTAATAGAATTTTTATTTTCACAAATACTTAACAGAAAATTTGAATTATCTGTCCTGTTAATGTGAAGACATTTTGAAATAAACTATAGCAATTTTTCTTGATCATAGCGCATTACTAAATACATTATTTTGTTCATGAAACTTACCTGTCAGATATATATATAGCTGTATTTTCCGAAGTCCGACAGAAATTAAAAAACATACGACACACGTAGTGGGAGTCAGGTAGTTAGTACCCATTCCCGCCGCTGGGAGGCGGGTATCAGGAACCATTCCCATTTTCTATTCACAATTTTTCTGTCGCCGGTGTTGTAAACACAGTTTTCAGCACCTCCGTCTTGAATTTAGGAAACTTGGCTACTATAAGTACCCCTTTTTGATTTTTTGGTATCTTGACTTTTGGATCGGTGGCTAGGCACACGTTAATTGTGGATTTGATTGATTTTGGCTTGATTTCTCTTTAAATAAGATATTGCAATACACCCCCTGAACACCTGAACTAGCCCTGGTCACTTACCAGCCCGAACCATCATTTATTAAAAATTTACCAAATCTTTGGTTAAAATAAATGATCATGTTGCCAATCTCCTGGCAAACACCCTCGTTACTAGTTACCAGCCCACCGCCTAGTAGCCCTGCCTCACGGGCCGGTCACACCTGCCCTCTCACGTCAATCACTTATCGTTCGCGGTGGAGTACAGATGTATCCACAGCGAACTCCTTTTTGGTCTTGCCCGGCCTTCATTTGCACCTTTGATTTGATTGAATTTGGTGACGAATTACGCATCCCTTTGGATTACGGTTGGATTGCTCTTAATACCTTGTCATTAGACATTGATTCTGCAAAGGAAGAAACAACACAGGCTACGACAACGACTACTGCATCCTCGGCCAGGACATCACAGAAAACGACGAGCGGGAGTTTTCAACAACGTATCGTCTTTGCCAACAATGCAAGAAAGGATGAGTACCCTATGACACGATAGTCATTCCTTATGCGTAAATTGTAGGCCTGTTCAATATAATGTAAAGACCAGATGTTTGGAATGTCAGGAGTGGTCTTTGGACCAGATGTTAGGGTATCTCAAACATAGGAAAGGTCTCGTATTAAGAAGTAACTGTAGGCAGGAAGAGACTAACGTAGATCAAGATAAAGACTTAGAGACAGTGCTCTTTAAGAGACTTGAGAGTACGCTGACATCGAGTATGACATCTCTGTTACCGATTTTATGTCAAGATTATGTGAGGATAGATCGAGCAATAGGGATACTGAAATTTACTAATCGTTCTGTTCCAGCTCCCCTGCCTGTTCCAGAATCAGCCCTAACCGGTGCTGGGGGTTATGGGATCCGCAAGCCCACGGGCAGGATCCGCCGTCCCCCCTGGCGCGGAGCAGGCAGTGTTGGCAGCAGATTCCCCTTCCCTCGATGACATCTCTGTTACCGATTTTAGGTCAAGATTATGTGAGGATAGATCGAGCAATAGGGATACTGAAATTACTAATCGTTCTTTTCCAGCTCCCCTGCCTGTTCCAGAATCAGCCCTAACCGGTGCTGGGGTTATGGTGATCTGCAAGCCACGGGCAGGATCCGCCGTCCCCCCTGGCGCGGAGCAGGGCAGTGTTGGCAGCAGATTCCCCTTCCCTCGATGTGTAAGTTCTCAGGATGATAAAAACTTAGGTCAGATATAGACGAGCAGGGATAATAGGCTACATAGTGTTTAGTTTAGGAAGAGAAGTGTGGGCTTCTTCGGTCGGTTTTCTATTAAAAGTAGTAGTTTTTAGAGGCACAGTGTCCTTAGAGCATCTTTAGGCTTTTGTTTTCCTTGCCTTCTTAGGACGTTCCGTTGCATCAGAAGCTTTTTAGGAGGCCAGGGTTGGCCTTTCAGATATCTGCTCCTTCGTCTTTAAGGTTACTTTTCCTACTACGTATACGATACGATAATTGTTAATATCAACTAATTCTCCGTTCAATGCATATTGACTTACGATATTCAGTATGAAGAGAAATCGAATAAAATTAACTACGGTTAGCCTAGTGTTCACGATGATATATCGTATGCATATTCAGTAGCCTAGCCTAACCTAAAGTATTCGCTGTACAACATATCGGTAGTTATTTTTATTTTGGCTAACGCTGTAGGCTTAAGGCATTCTTGACTTCGATAATTCAATACAGGTGTAATTGAAAACGAACGAGAATCCGATCTGAGGATAATTAATATGAATGTAATTGAACAGAATGAAGATCCGGATTCTGTCCGACTAAAGCATTATAATTGTATTATGTGTCATCATATTGGCGTAGTATAAACACTAAACTCGGCAGTCATTCACGCTGGAACCAGCGGATGACGAATACTAGGGTTTGCGTCGCCGTATCCATCTCATTCTCTCCTGATTGACTAAAATGACTAACGTAACAACACTCTCACTTATGCCAAGTTTGTACAAACGTCTTAAAGGAGACGTGTCTTCAACTATGTTGACATTTAATATAGTCAATGAGGTATCTATCTTGGGGCATATAATCAGATGTCAGATATAAGGATTTTGTAATGTATGACGTCTTCATACGTTTAACAGACTATTGCCGTCAGTATTTACATTGAGCTTATGTCAATTACAGTTACAAATTATTACCAGTCGTATTATCAAATTACAATGACAACTGAAATTTAATATTAGGCCTAATAAAGTTCATTTAATTACCTTTAAATATTATTTTATTACTTTTCAATTAAATTATAATTACACTAGCTTGTCGTCAAACAGCACTATTGTAAGGAGCTGTGTTTAGACAGACAAGGATGCCGGCTAGTCTGATTTTTTTTTTCTCCTTGGCTTCAGATTCAACCATATCACTTGGTCTCGGCTAATGTTTTTGTCCTTAGTTAGCATATTTTAATGAATATCTGGATACTTAACTTATGTAACGAAGTCATACTGTTCGTCTTACGATGTAATTTAAGACCAAAATTTGACTGATACGTCTCATCGGAAGCTAGTTTTTCCCTCGGGTTAGATGGCGTTAAATTTAGGATTCCGTTCGTTTTTCACTCGTTTTCTTTTTATAGGTATTACGAACCTTACACTTTATATACGTAATTTTGCCTTATTAGCTTCAGCTGCATTTATAACATGAATACAGTAATTACCGTCCCACGCGGATGAATACAATAACGGATGTTGCTATCGGATTCGATTACTGTCACACGCTGATTCAATACAATAAAGTGATGTTGTTATAGGAGTCGCTCGCATTAGCAACAAGTTCTCGTTCGGTTGTTCATAGCTGTACGGAGTTATACGAGTATTATCGTTAAGATAATACCCTTTTAACTTGCTGCAATTTGCGGAGGTGGAGATATTAGACGATCGTAATTTCTCTCTCTCTCTCTCTCTCTCTCCCTCTCTCTCTCTCTTCTACTTCTCTCTTCTCTCTCTGTCTCTCTCATCTCTCTCTCTCTTTTTCCCTGCTGATTTTATTCTCTCTCTCTCTCTTTTCCCTGATTTTATATTTCTCTCTTTATCCTACACGATTGTGTTTCTCTCTCTCTCTCTCTCTCTCTCTCTCTCTCTCTCTCTCTCTCTCACTTTTCTGATTTCATATTCTCTCCATATTCTCTCATCCTATTTTCCACGCTCTCCTAACACTGGACTCATTGTGCAACAGAGGTTTTTCTTCCTTTCACACCTTTTCAAACTTTCTCAACCCTTTCCCTTCAGCGCTGACTGACCTCATAGGTCCCAATACTCAGCCTTTGGCCTAAATTCTATTTTTAAACCCAACAATCTTGCTGTCTGAGTTAGTATTAGAGTAGGGAGCGAATATTCGGATAGTATAAGGTATTCATGTATGATATATACAAGAGGATTTTAAGTATTAGGAAAGATAGGAAAGAACATGTCTGGGTCTTTCTGAGGGTATTCTTCAAGTGCCAACCAGGCAGAGTACAGACAGGCAGGGTACAACACTACAAGAGAGGACATCACTACGATCGACGACACCGTGTCTCCTCCGGTACATGAGAGGCCTAAGGCCACATGGGGGAGTCTTCATTGCCCTCCATCATGAGAGGCCGAGAGCCACATGGGAGGTCTTCAGATTCCCTCCATACATAAGAGGCCGAGAGCCACATGGAGGTCTTCAGATTCCCTCCATACATGAGAGGCCGAGAAGCACTGGGAGGTCTTTTTCAGTTTTTTTCCTCTACTCAGGTGAGGCACATAGCCAGCTGAGAGGAAACAGGTTTGTATCCCTTCCGCACTCAATGAGTTTTGACCTTAGGGTAGAGGTGCAGGGAGTTTTTCCCTCCCTCATATAGGCAGGCCCAGAAGGCCACACATGGGAGATTAGCTTGGACGAGTGACAAATGAACTTGAGACTGACTCGCGTACTCAATATATTGACTGACAACTAGGACAGTGGAGGGCCGGGCAGATTTGATTCCCCACCTCCAAATTAATGTTGTTAATCGGGCTAGTTCAGGTGTTCAGGGGGTGTATTGCAATATGAAGTTTTTATTGTAAAACTAATATTGTAATACCTACCTGAACACCTGAATGATTCCCACCCTCCTCCCCTCTCATACAGAGTTATTGAGTTATGATTGACGTGAGAGGGCAGGTGTGACCGGCCCGTGAGGCAGGGCTACTAGCGGTGGGCTGGTAACTAGGTAACGAGGGTGTTTGCCAGGAGATTGGCAACACTGATCATTTATTTTAACCAAAGATTTGGTAAATTTTTAATAAATGATGGTTCGGGCTGGTAAGTGACCAGGGCTAGTTCAGGTGTTCAGGTAGGTATTACAATATTAGTTTTACAATAAAAACTTCATGTCTGGTTCTAGTTCGGCTAGCGCCAGGTTTTGTACCAAGAGTGATTGTCGAGGTAGGCTACTGAAAGCATCAGTAGACCCTCATACTTTGTGTAAGAGTTGCAGGGAGCATGATTGTATGTATGAAAGTCGCTGCAAGGAATGTGAGTGTCTTTCTGATTCTGGATGGAGAGCGTATGAGTCCTATCTTCGTAAGCTTGAATGGGATAGGCTAAGGAGGTCTTCCTCCAGGAGCGTTTCAGGTAAACGTCAGGAAGTTCATGTTTCTCCTACTAACCCTCCTTTAATCACTACTCCTAACCCTGTAGTGTTGCCTTCGGGCCCTGAAACAGTGTCTGTGGAGGGTAATACCCTTACGCTTATCTTAGAGTCGATTCGTAATTTAGAATCTAAAGTGCTCGCCTTAGAAGGCAAAAGTGAAGGTGCAAAGTGCAGTGACAGTGCTCCTTCGTTTGTGGAGGGTGCGTCAGATTGGCCCCATTTCGCCTCTAGGCCTAGACCGCTGCCGGACTCCCAGGTTTCAGGGAGAGGGCATGTCGAAAGCCGCAGGAGGGTTACGGGGAACGCCCACCGATCTGACATGCCTTCGGCAGTATCTGTTGACGCTACCCAGACTGCCAAGGAGCGTGCGCGTGCACGTCTCCTGAAAGAGTGTTTCTCTTCTTCAGAGGTTTCCTCCCCGCACAAGGGGTGGAGCTCTCAGTCTGTTTCACGCCCGCTGAAAAGGAGCGTTGGTGATCGTGACGCTTCACATCCAGTTTTTGCTCTCGAGTGGCGATCTTTGCCTGAGAGTATGTTCGCAGCCTTCCCGCCACAGAAGAAACGTAAGGAGTCATCGGATGATGACTTTGTTGATCGCCCCAGTCGCTCCCGAGGGCGTTCAACGGCAGTTCCTGGGAGAAGGAAGAAGGCGTCCCCTCGCCCCTCGCCTTCTCACAGGATCAGCCCTTCACCTGACAAGGAATCCTCTCCTACTGAGAAGATCCTGCGCTCTTTGCAGCAACAACTTGCTGATGCTCTTTCTAAGAGAGGGACGCCAACCACGTCCCAGGAGAAAGGATGACCGTCTTCCTGTGAAGAGATCTAGAAGGTCTCCCTCTCCTTCTCCTCGCTCGTCTATCTCTCCACTTTCCTCGCCTGCTAGAGTTTGTGCGACTCCCCAGCGGTTCTCTAGAGGACGTGAAGAAGAATTTACTCGCTCTGCGCATGAAGCGGTATTACCCGCTCGTAAACTGGCGGTGCGAGAGCTCGATATTTGCGTGGACGCTTCTGTGCAAGTTCAGGATATTGACGCTCGTTCAGAAGCAAAGCGAGCGCCAGTGGCATCTAAGAGTGCACTGGCGGAAGCAGAGCGTGCGCGAGATGTTAAGCGCGCTTTAGTGAACGTCATACGCACGCCAGTGGACGCCAAGCGTGCGCCAGCGGACGCCAACAGCGCGCGAGTGGACGCCAATCCCGCGCTAGTAGCAGCCAGGCGTGCGCCAGTGGACGCCAGGTGTGCGCAGTGGACGCCAGGTGTGCGCCAGCGGAAGCTCGGGTGAACGAGGATGTGGATTTTCGTCGTCACCCACCTGTTTTTGATGAGACTTTGCAATTTAGTTACTTCGGGTCTTAGAGAGACAACCGGAGTTTCTATTAAGGAGTCAGCTTTGCCTTCACTTCACAGCAATGCTCCTCTTGGAAACTTAGACCAGATAGTCTTAGTTCAGCCTTACTTCCTCCGACTTCACCTGTGTCGGAAGCAGAGGTTAGCGACGCTTCGGTTGAAGTGGATGATGAGAAACCTTTGGCGGCGGTCTCTTCTGACTACCAGGTATTGACCCGCCTTCTTCAATCGGAGTTTGGAGATACGTTTCATCCGGAAGCTCCTCGCTCTCCTCCCTCGCAACTTTCTTCTTCCAAGATCAATAAGGTCTCGGCATTTGTCAGAATGAAGAAGTCCCTTTCAACTAAGAGGGCTCTTCGTAAAGTACATGACTGGATGGAGAAAAGGAAGTCTCAGGGAAAGACTTCTTTTGCCCTGCCGCCTTCGAGACTTAGTGGGAAAGCTGGCATTTGGTACGAGACGGGAGAAGACGTAGGTATTAGACTTCCCTCGTCAGCTCAAGGAGACTTCGCAAGCATTGTGGATGCCTCGAGGAGGTCTCACCTGTCCTCTTCGAAAGTTTCCTGGTCTACTACGGAAATGGACCACCACCTTAAAGGCCTCTTTCGGACGTTAGAGGTCTTTAACTTTCTAGATTGGTGTCTGGGAGTTCTGGATGCCAAGTCTAGGAGTTCCGACTCGATTAGTCTGGGGGAGCTGTCCAGCGTAATATCGTGTATGGACAAGGCTGTCAGAGATGGTTCGGAGGAGCTTACAGCTCACTTTGCACAGGGCTCTTGAAGAAGAGATCCCTGTTTTGCAATTTTACAGCTAAATCTGTCTCTCCGTCACAAAAGGCAGATTTGCTCTTCGCTCCTTTTTCGGATCATCTCTTCCCCCAGGCTATGGTAAAAGACATTGCTACCAGCCTACAGGAGAAGGCCACGCAAGATCTCCTCGCACAATCTTCAAGGAGACCTGCGGTTCCTTCGTCCTCGGGAGTTTCAATTCTCAAGAAATCGAAGCCCTTTCGAGGTAGTTCTTCCTCGAGACCAGCCCCTCGAGGAAGAGGCACTTCCAGAGGCAGAGCCACTGCGCTTGCCAAGAACAAGAAGTGAAACAGAAGTCCTTCATATGGGGGATTGTTTGGGAGCCATGGCTTGGCAGCTTTTTGCGCAAGCCTGGGAAGAGAGAGGTGCGGACAATGTCCTTGGACATCTTAAAGAAGGTTACCGGATCCCGTTCCTGAAACCACCCCCGCTGTCTACGACACCCAGGGACATGTCACCTTCTTATCGGGGAAAAGCAACAAGTGCTTTACGATCTGCTAGATCAGATGATCGTGAAACACGCCGTAGAAAGGTCTCCGACCTGAATTCCCCCGGATTTTACAACAGACTGTTCCTGGTGCCAAAGCAGTCGGGGGAATGGCGACCGGTACTCGATGTCAGCGACCTGAACCTCTTTGTCATCAAGCAGAGGTTCAAGATGGAGACACCTCAGTCAGTGATGGGAGCCTTAAGAACCGGGGGATTGGATGGCTTCACTAGATCTCCAGGACGCGTATTTCCACGTCCCCCATCCACCCCCAGTCAGGAAATACCTGCGGTTTGTCCTGAAAGAAAAAGTGTTTCAATTCAGGGCTCTCTGCTTCGGACTCAGCACTGCTCCGATGGTATTCACACCCTACTGATGAAGAACATTGCGAGGTGGCTTCATCTTTCCAAAGTCAGGATCTCTCTCTACCTGGACGACTGGCTCATACGAGCCTCCTCGAAAGACCGGTGTCTGGAGGACCTTCACACGACCTTGTCGTTAACGAAGTCCCTGGGGCTTCTGGTGAACCTCGAGAAGTCACATCTGACCCCTTCTCAGTCTTTAGTCTATCTGGGGATTCAGATGGACTCAGTGGCTTTTCGGGCTTTTCCGTCCCAGGGGCGACAACTAGATTGCCTAAGCAAAGTCGTCAACCTTTCTGGGGAAAGAATCATGCTCGGTGAGGGAATGGATGAGTCTGCTGGGGACCATTTCCTCACTGGAGAAGTTTGTTTCCCTAGGGAGGTTGCACCTCAGGACCTCTTCAATTCTTCCTGGTCGGACAATTGGAAGCACCAAAACAATTTGGAATCGATTTCTGGTGTTATCGGAAGAGGTAAAGGAACATCTAAGATGGTGGACCGACCCTTTGAAGCTCGCAGAGGGTCTTTCCCTCAAGCTTCAGAGCCCCGACCTAGTGTTGTTTTCCGACGCGTCTTCCGCGGGGTGGGGAGCAACACTGGGGGGGGGAGGAAGTGTCAGGCACCTGGAGAGGGGAACAGGTGTCCCTGGCACATAAACCTCAAGGAGCTGGCAGCAGTTCATTTGGCGCTCCAGTTCTTTCAGGACGAAGTCTCCGGCAATGTGGTGCAGATCAACTCGGACAACACCACAGCCCTGGCATACCTCAAGAAACAGGGAGGAACCCACTCTCGATCCCTGTTCTTCCTTGCAAAAGAGATCCTGTTATGGGTGAAGGCACACGACGTCTCTATCCTGACGAGATTCATATCAGGAGTAGAAAACGTCCGTGCAGACCTGCTCAGTCGACAAGGTCAACTTCTGCCGACGGAGTGGACCCTTCATCAGGAAGTATGCCAGAGGTTGTGGAAGTTATGGGGATGTCCTCTCGTAGACATCTTTGCAACTTCAGGACAAACGAGACTCCCTCCGCTGTACTGCTCCACCAGTTCTAGACCCAGGTGCAGTAGCAGTAGACGCCCTTCTTTGGGACTGGACGGGACTAGACGTATATGCCTTTCCCCCGTTCAAGATCCTAGGGGAAGTAATAAGGTGGAATTCGCGGCATCAGAGGGAACGAGGATGACTCTCATCGCCCCCTTCTGGCCAGCGACCGACTGGTTCACAGAGGTCAGTCTTTCCTAGTAGACTTTCCGAGGACTCTGCCTCCAAGGATAGATCTACTCAAACAGCCCCACTTCGAGAGGTATCACAAAAACCTCCCGCTCTGAGTCTGACTGCGTTCAGACTATCCAGAAGTTGGCCAGAGCGAGGGGTTTTTCAAGACCTGTGGCTAAAGCGATCGCAACGGCAAGGAGACCTTCTTCTATTGCCGTATACCAATCCAAGTGGGCTGTTTTTCGGAGCTGGTGCAGGAAGAAAGGCATTTCCTCCACCTCTACCTCTGTGAGCCAGATCGCAGACTTCCTTCTCTACTTGAGGAATGAAGTTCGCTTTTAGTGGTGCCTACGATAAAAGGCTACAGAAGTGTGCTTTCTGTAGTCTTTAGGCATAGAGGGCTGGGACTTAGCCAATAACAGAGACCTTCATGATCTCCTGAAGTCTTTCAAGACTTCGAAGGTATCTCAACCAAGAGTCCTTCTTGGAACTTAGACATTGTTCTAAAGTTTTTGATGTCCAGTGATTTTGAACCGCTCAACTTAGCTTCGCTTAGAAACCTTACAAGGAAGACACTTTTTCTAACTGCTCTGGCGACGGCGAAGAGAGTTAGTGAGATCCAGGCAATAAGCAAGCATGTTGGGTTTAAGAACTCTGATGCAGTTTGTTCTTTAAGCCCTATGTTCTTAGAAGAACGAAAATCCTTCCAACCCTGGCCCAAGACATTTGAAATCAAGGGTTTGACAGAGATCGTGGGTAGTGAGCCAGAGAGATCCTGTGCCCTGTCAGGCTCTCAAATTCTATTTAGACAGAATGAAGGACTGTAGAGGACCTTCGGGCAACTTGTGGTGCTCTGTTAAGAAGCCTGGTCTTCCCATGTCAAAGAACACGCTTTCTTTCTTCTTGAGAGACACCATTAAGGAAGCTCATTCCACATTTTGTAGTGCTAGGTTAACATGAAGCTTTTAAAAGTGAATGCTCACGAGGTGAGGGCTATTTCGACCTCGATAGCCTTTCACAGAAATATGGCACTCAGTGACATTTTGAAGTGCCACATATTGGCGGAGCAACTCGGTGTTCGCTTCACACTACCTGCGGGAGGTGAAAGCGGACATACGAACATTGCTCGTCGCTTGGACCATACGTCGCTGCAGACACTGTTTTGGGGCAGGAGGTAGCACTCATCCTTTCCTTTAGTGGTTAGGTGAGTTTTTAATTGTGTGTGTTTTTTGGTTGTGGGGTCGACCGCCCGAGGCGGATCTCCCTTCTTTAGTCTAGTTTAGTGGAATACCTTTGGTAGACTAGGCCAGGTGGTTTTTTACTTCGTTGCCTCATTGTATGGTCAATGTCCTAGTCACATCGTGTCACGCCCCCGTTGACAGATCATCTTGAGTGCACCAGCTTATAGGTCTCTACCTCGCTGGAACTCTAGTAGCACAAGCAAGACTTACGTGGCAGTAACCACGAAGCCAGCTATGCTAACAGGTAAGGAACCAAGATATCAATTATCTGCATGTATAGTTTCCTAAAATTCTATTCTGTCCTTCACCACCAAAGGTGGGATTCAACTATATATATATCTGACAGGTAAGTTTCATGAACAAAATGATATTGTAATGATACAATAAAGTTTGTTCATACTTACCTGGCAGATATATATAATTTAAGTACCCACCCACCTCCCCTCAGGAGACAGTGGAAATAAAATTATCAATAGAAAATGGGAATGGTTCCTGATACCCGCCTCCCAGCGGCAGGAATGGGTACTAACCACCTGACTCCCACTACGTGTGTCGTAAGTTTTTATTTCTGTCGGACTTCGGAAAAATACAGCATATATATATCTGCCAGGTAAGTATGAACAAACTTTATTGTATCATTACAATATCATTTTTTTTATTCAAGTTTTGCAGTGAGCTAACCTTTCCTGTTAAATATAGTAAAATTAAATTATTTCGGATGAATCTTACCTACTGTTAAAGATAGCTTATATCTCCATGCTGAGAGGTGAGTCAATATTCAAACTAAAGATTGAATGGCTGTCCGGATGACTGTAGTACACCAGTTCTCCACCAGGTGTGTTTTGAATGTTTAGCTTTTGTCAGAATTCTCCTTGCCATCATTGTACATAGTTGCTTTTTGGTATTTCATGGCTTTGCTGCTACACAGTGCTGTACATTTATTTTTCCTAGGATGCTTTCTTCTGGAATCAAGGCTAGAAACGTCCGGTTCTGTAGAAATTATTACTGTGCTAGCAGGATGGCAATTTTGGGAGAGACAGACACAGTGTGTGCTGGCTGCAATGATATTAAGTGTGATCTTGAGAATATATGTGAAGAAGTAGGGATTTTCAAAGGACTGTTTGCTTAAGTTTGGTGGTATAGGAAGAGGAGGAAAGAAGGTAGATTAGTAAAGTAGCCAGTTAGGTCAGGTCACCAATCTGTCATTTCTTTCCCGCCTCTTACAATGCAGGCAATTAATTGGTGCTTAAACCATCATCATTCGAGATTCAATTTTCTTTTTTTCATTCCTTTGAATAGATGAACACAAGACTGACAAGTACTTTGGACATGCTTATTGTCCGGATTTCTGTTTAGACAGTAGAAATTTTTTTTATCTTTGCTGAAATTTTGGACTCTTCTTTGCATCAGCAAAGAGAGGTTGAAGTGCCAGCTTAGTTTAGCGAGGAAGAGTTTAAAAGATTTTTTCACTTGTGCAGTAGAACCCATTTGTGACACTGCGGGCTAATGTCCTCTTACTTGTACTAACTTAGTTTGGAAGTAAGAAAACATGTTCCTATCTGTTGTAAGGCTTATGCTGCACAGGTTGTGGCAGCTGTTTAGGTTTCTCCTTTGGGATGCCTTCTAAGTCTGACTCTTTAAGGTGATAAGATTCATTTGTTCTTCCACTGTTTAGTCTATAGCTGTTCCTTGTGTCTTCTCCAGCAGGAAGTTATCTTTCTTTAATTAGGAGGTTATAATTAGAGAGAATGCAATGGAGCAGGTGTCAGTAATTCACTGGGATTTTACCTCTTAACTTTTTCCTAGCACTATAAGCAACCCAAGACTGGTGCCCAGTGTTGGACGTATTGAGACGGAACAACTTTATGCATCTTTCCCCATGTTTTTGGTTTTCCAGCATGTTTTTAGTGACTTCCCAAAAGAATGGTAGGTTTTTTTTCAGTGGAAGTGCAGGAGACTTTTTTCAAGGTTTTTTCAGTGGAAGTGCAGGAGACATTTTTCTTATACAAGTACATCGTACCTCCTCAGTCACAAAAGTTCCTTCTATGTGTATTCGCAGAGAAGGCATTGCTGTTCAAGAGGCATTCTTTTGGCAAGTGTTCGTAGATGGATGGAGTCAACTTTTAGGAGCAAGAATTCTTTACTACCAAGTCAGCTGGTTCAATTTGGCCAACAGTGTGGACAGTATTCCAAAGGCCAAGAATCCATTGCTTCATCTGGCTCAATCTCAGTGCACCATTAACCTCTTCATTACCGAAAGTTTGTTTGGAGGTAGGTGGGTACCACCATTCAAGTCTACTACACCGCACCGGGTGCATAAAGGTGGTACGCATCATACCACCAAAACTCCTCTTTTCAGATAGGGACTTCCAATCATTCTGTAATTTCGGTTTGAAGAGTTTTGGCGCAAATAAACAGTATGACACTTATGCAGAACGTATGATGAACCCAAAAAAATATTATTCCTGCTTATAGTAGTGTGTAGGTGACAGATGAACTGCGTCTCAACAAAAATTCACAAAACCAGACAAGCGTAAACATGTAATAACTTCTACCCAAGTAAAACCAGTTGTATCATCATTTACTGTATTTATTTATTTATTCACTTATTACATTTTACAAATAAAAGATATGAACACCAGATAAAAGAAGGTAGAAATAAAGCCTTATAGTAAACTTTATATATAAAAAACCAAACCAGAGAAAAGCGAAAAAGCGATTTTCTGGGCTCAGCTCGTGTCGCTTGCGCGAAATATCTTTAATCTATTATTTCTAGGGTAAATGTACCTAACACATACCAGAGAATAAATAAAATAAAGAAAAAAGGTCAATATAACTGACTCGCTCACCCTCTAGGAGGGTGTCGGTATGAACACTAGGGCGTGAGACCACTACCACGAGCCAAATGCCAATAGAAATCTCCCACACTAACAAAACCCTCCAAGAGGGGAGCCGTCCCACAGAGAGAGCAGCTCGGACTACTACTACTCCATCCCATGCTGCCGACTGCTGCACCTCTGGTGGCCATCCTTTTCAGTTAGCTCGCACGAGTCACACGTGTTATTTTCTCTCTGTGTATTTTGTGCCCTTTCTTCGGATTTTCGATAATGGAGCGTGCAGCTATTGCAGCAGCTAAGTTAAGTAACTCAGTATTTACGGTTAGTTGGTTTTTTCGTCCTGCCCGACAGTATTTGCCGTTTTTTAGGTATAAATACGTTCTCGGGGTCGGAAGCATGGCAGCATGGTCCTGCCGCGGTGATGGGTTCGTTCTTGGTCTCCCATACCTAGAACATCCCTTATTCGTTTACGCTCTATTTTGATTATCCGCTTTATTTAGTTTTAAGGTCTACTCAGGTTATCATGCATGCATGTATATCACCTTATGTAGGCTTTTTCTATCCAGATCCTAGTCCAGGTTCTTAGTATCGGCCCCTGACTAGCTTTGAGTGGTAGACTTGCCTTCGGTTAGTCGTACACTCCTGGATTTTTTCTCCTGCTATTTTTACCTTCTTTCTTTCTTTTTATTTTTATTTTATTTATATATATATATTTTGTCATTGTTAGGTTAGTTTTGGCGTCTGGCTTAGCCTAGGTCCCGGCTCATAGAGCCTATTCTACCGCTGATCAGTTCGGTTGCTTCCACATAGCTTCTCTCTGATCAGTTGGTTTTAGCCCTGTGGGCCCTATATACTACCGCTTTTCAGTCAGGTTGCTTCCCGATAGCTTCTCTCTGATCAGTTTGGTTGGCCTATGGCTTGGTTACCGTATCTCAGTTTACCGCCTCGTGGTCACTGCGTGATCACGGACAGCCAGACGCCTGCCCAGTCCCCCCCCCCCCCCCTCCCGCTCTTCCATAGAGTCGGGCGGGGGTGGGCCGGTCTGCCATGCTCGCCCCACATACCCGAGCCTGCCTCCCCCTCTCCCCTCCGCCGGAGGGGCTAGGGAGTCGGACAGACCCAGACTGGTCCCGACCTCTCCGCTTCTCGGTCCGGCCGGGTGGTACGTTGTGGGGGGCCCTGGCCTTCCCCCCCTCCGTTTACTGCCTTTGTCGCTCCGGGCTAGCTCGAGCCTGTATTGTCCTCTCGCCCGCTTCCTCCTTACTAGAGCTCCTCCCTGATCGGAGTCCCTGGTATCCAGCGGAAGGAAGCTAGTCCACCCATTAGATGGACCGGAGCATACAGTAGGTCTCTACTAACCTTACCGTATTGCTGGAGTTTTTCTACACTCCGCTTCAACTGGACCTAGTCCGGTTCGCTTGTGTTTAGGTTTAAGTTATCTTTAAGTTTATCTTAAGTATCTTAAACCATCCCCCCCCCTCCCTTTCATATTTTACCGGATCTCTCCGGGATTATAGCCTATTCAGGCAATGCAGGGAGGGGTTATGCCCAAATTTTTTCCGAGCTCCGGCATGTAACGGAGTTCTTTTGTCCTTTAGTCCGTAAGTGATACCCCTTTAAGATACTCAATGTGTCTTCCCACTTACAGGCCACCAACTGTGAGCATCCGGGATGTTCCGCTACACTTCAGGACCCTGTGGACACAAGTTTGCCGGTCCCATGCTCCATGCGCGACTCCGCACAGGGGACATCCAGGTCTGGTACCATGAGACGTGTACCATATGTTACGATCTGGTGAGCCAGCTTTTGGAAGGCGTAAAGTATTCCATCTCCGGTAGCTGCTCCGCTTCTTTTGTACTTAAGTTTTCATCATTTACTTTAACTTAAGGCATCTAGTTTAAGTTATACTCTAAGTTTTAGTTTTTTTGAAGTGATTCTTAAATCTAAAATACGCCCTCTCTTACAGGCTCCGGCAGTAAGGGATACAGCACTGGCTACCCTGCGGGCCTGGGTCGGTGGTTTTGGCAAGAACGCCGCCAAGGGTCAGCCCTACATACTTGAGAAGCGATTAGCACTATTAATCTTTCCCGGAGGCAAGGCGACAGGGTACGTCGACCCAGTAGAGGCGGACCCGACTATTGCCTTCATACCAACAACAGCTGGCGGCCTCCTTAACTGAACAAGACAGGATATCTCCACGGATTGTCGCAACCCTGGATATTAATGTTGAACCGATGGTAGGTATAGACGACCTGTTGGTCGAGGTAAGTAATGCAGGTACCCAAGGGTCACCCTTGGGTGTGACTGTCTCTTCTACCCCTGCAACCTCTCCATCCTTCCAAGGCTTTACGGGTGATGAATTATATACTCCTCCTGAGGCTTCGGTTAGACCTAAGATCAAGTCTAAAGTGATGACCTTGACTAAGACGTCATCGTCTTCGAAGAAGACGTCCTCGTCTTCTTCCTCGCGTAAGTCTCCGGCTCGTAATCCCGGCCCAGACAGGTCTAAAGGGTCTAGCTCCGGCTCTAAGTCCTCGAAAAGTAAACCCAAAAGGAGAGATCTCGCACCCCGGCAGTTTCACCAGTTCCACTACCTTTGGTTCCTATTCAGAGCCTCCCTCCACCTCCGCAGCAGCTCCGGCTTTGGACTCCAATGCTGGCCTGTTGCAACAGGTGGCGACCTAGTGGGGTCCCTTAAGAGTATATGGAACAAATGATATCTCGCCTGTCAGACAGGATCACTTCTCAGGATTCTGTTATAGCCGGCTAAGAGAAGCCCCTCTAGCCTCTCCCTCACTCTCCACACTAGTGATCTCAGCTTCCTCCGTATGACTCGCTTCCCGCTTTCTCCATGAACAACCCTTGGAGAGTAGCGTCATACGCCCCCTTCCAGGATGGTCTCATCTCCATACCGGAGTTTGGAACTCGAAGATAGAGGACTTCGAGTTCTACACCCGGAAGGCCTACAGCTCCTTTCATAGGCTACGCAAGGCTCACGCCTTCGGCTATGGTTCGGGACGATAGGGTACCAAAGGAGACAGTCCTCTATTCTCGAGACCAGGCTCAGAGAGAATGGCTCAGATGTTTAGAGGACATGGATTGTTCGAACACCAAGATACAACCATTTAAAAGTCCCTTTACCATTTTCACAATGGATGAGAGTACCCCGCTCCCGTTGCCTAACCAAGATATTTTTTCAAGGTCGACCATCTCAGCAGCCCAGAAGGGGAACCATGCCTCAGTTGAAAGAAGCAGATACCCACATCTCCGTTGCTCCCTTCAATCGGAGAATTGTGGGAAGACTTGCCGAATACATTCTCAGCTGGCAAACTCAAACCGGACTGTGCTATGGAGCAGTTTGGTGAAAAGCTACCCAGGCTCCCAGATAGTCTTATTCAGGCTGAATGACTCAAATCACGACTAGCCAGATCAATCAACTCGATGGCTATGTCTGAGGTAGCAACCATGGCTTATGGTTCAGAACCAATTTTTAAGCTTATGACCAAAGCCCTGACTCAAACGGTGCAGTCAGATATGTTCGAGTTTGCCACTGCTAGAACGAATTGTAGAAAGCATGTCCTGCTAGAGGCAACCATTCGACATGAACGAATAGTTTTACTCTCTTCTAACATCTGGGGCGCAGATCTCTTCCCAGAGGCTATGGTTAAGGAAGTACAGGCAGAGGCTACGAGGTTGAACCAGAGCCTTAAAGACCGTTGGGGTCTTACGGCTAGGAGGAGGCAAGACCTGACACCTAAAGGTAAGGGACAGAGGAAACCCAGACGTTTCCAACCTTACCAAAAGAAGCAACCCAACGCTTTCCTCCAACAAGTTCAGCAATGCCGTTAGTGCAGACACCAACCCTCCACGTCTAAAGGTCAATCACAGCCAATTTAGTGATATCCCCTCACCTCAACCCTCCACCTCATACCCATCTCTCCAGCTTACAATCAAGCCTTCGAGAGTCAAGCTTTCTCAGAAGTATGACCTCTCGGGCAAGGGAGGCAGAGGTAAGCGGTCCCTTTCGTGGGAGAGGATCGGGAGGCCCCTTCATAGGGGAAAGCACTTCGAGGAGGCCGAGGTGGTTACCAGAACCAATGAAGAACTTCAGGTAGGAGGGAGGCTGTTTCATTTCGCCACCCGTGGAAACTTCAGCCAGTGGGCTCAGAGCATAGTGTCAAAAGGGCTGGGTTGGAGCTGGTTGACGAACCCACCTCCAGCCAGACCTTTCCGTCAACTTCCTTCCAAAGAATTGACAGAGTACGCAGAGGACCTCCTTCAGAAAGGAACTATAGCCAAGTCAGAGTTAAATTTCAAGGTCGCTTGTTCAGCGTGCCAAAGAAAGCTCCCACAAAAGAAGGGTAATCTTGACTTGTCCCGCTTAAACTTAGCCATCCGCTGCGACAAGTTCAAGATGCTCACGATCTCACAGGTGCGGACCTTACTTCCCCATGGGGCCGTCACCACCTCTATCGATCTTACAGACGCCTACTATCAATATCCTATTGCAAGACACTTCCGTCCGTATCTGGGATTCAAGATAGGAGACCAGACATTCTCCTTCAAGGTTTGTTCGTTCCATTCGGGCTCAACGTGGCCCCACCCAGGGTGGGTTTCACGAAGCTAGCGGAAGTAGTAGTGCAACAGCTCAGAGCGCAAGGGATTTAGGTTTAGTGGGCGTATCTCGGACATTGGTTGATCTGGCCCCGGCCAATCAGTCGAAGAATGCAACAAGGCCACACTGAAAGTGATCCGTTCCTAGAATATCTAGGATTCAAGATAAACAAGTCCAAGTCGAGACTCACTCCAGAGTCAAACTTTCAGTGGCTAGGCATTCAATGGAATCTATCCTCACACACTCTGTCGATTCCATCTACCAAAGGAAAGAAATAGCGAAGTCAGTCAAGCAATTTCTAAGTCACAAACTAGCATCCAGGAGAGCTCAGGAAAGGATCCTCGGCTCTCTCCAGTTTGCATCAGTAACGAACATCTTGATGAAAGCCAAACTGAAAGACCTAACCAGGATCTGGCGCTCACGAGCAAATGTCAGGTCCAGGGACAAGCTATCCTCAGTGCCTCTGATTCTAAAGAAATCGGCTTCGGCCGTGGGCAAAAGTCAAGAATCTATCAGTGTCAGTTCCCTTCAGTTCCCTCCACCAGGGATCACCATCCACACAGACGCGTCCTTAGCGGCTGGGGAGGGTACTCCCAAGTCAAAAAGGTCCAAGGGATTGGTCACCCCAGTTCCGTCAGTTCCATATAAACGTACTGGAGGCAATGGCAGTGTTCTTGACTCTGAAAAGATTACTCCCCCACCCAGTACTCCCACATAAAGCTAGTCCTGGACAGCGCAGTGGTAGTACATTGCATAAACAGAGGAGGCTCCAAGTCACGTCATCTAAATCACGTCATGATAGCCATCTTCTCCCTGGCAGACAAATTCATTGGCATCTTTCCTCCACCCACATAGCTGGAGTGAGAACGTCATAGCAGACGCCCTATCCCGATCAGTACCCCTAGAATCGGAATGGTCACTAGACGAAAGTTCGTTTCAATGGATCCTTCAAAGAGTCCCAGGGCTACAGGTGGATCTCTTCGCATCCCAAGCGAACCACAAACTACCGTTATGTAGCCCCAACCTGGACCCTCTGGCTTACGCCACGGACGCCCTAGCTCTAGACTGGAACAACTGGGGGAAGATTTACGTCTTCCCTCCAGTGAATCTCCTTATGAAAGTATTGAACAAACTCAGGACATTCAAGGGTCGAGTGGCTCTAGTAGCCCCAGACTGGCCGAAGAGCAATTGGTACCCCCTGAGTTCTGGAACTGGGCCTTCGTCCTCGGTTCGGATCCCAGTCCCAAGCTCTCCCAGTCAGTACAAACGAAGACTGTGTTCGCTTCCTCAGGATTCTCAAAACCCTAACTTTATGGATTTCATGAAGTTTGCGGCAAAAAGAGATGCGAATATTGACCTCAGAATATTCTCTTCCTGAATCCGATAAAAGGGATTCAACTTTGAGGCAGTATGATGCTGCTGTCAAAAATTGTTAGCACCTTCCTGAGAGAGGGGTCAAGATATCAGAATCATGACAGTTAATTCTGCTATATCCTTTTTCAGATCCTTATTTGAAAAAGGTTTAGCAGCTAGCACGATTACGACTAACAAGTCAGCATTGAAAAAGATATTTCAATTTGGATTTAACATAGACTTGACGGATGCCTACTTCTCGTCTATTCCTAAGGCATGTGTGCTAGACTTAGGCCTTCTGTGAGGCCTACGTCAGTTTTTCATGGTTCTTAAACGATGTTCTAAAACTGGCTTCGAAACCAATAATGACACATGCTCGTTTATGATGCTCCTAAGAAAAACCTTATTTTTATTAAGCCTAGCTTCAGGAGCAAGAATTTCAGAACTGTCGGCTTTATCCAGAGATCCGGATCATATTCAATTCCTTCCCACAGGGGAAGTTCTACTTTCTCCGGAACGTAGCTTTTTTAGCAAAGAATGAAGATCCTTTGATGAGGTGGGAACCTTGGAAGGTACTACCCTTCCACAAGATGTATCCCTTTGTCCAGTTTCAACCTTACGAGCCTTTCTATCCAGGACCTCCTCATCCTCATCGGGGCCCCTCTTTAAGAGGGAAAAAGGTGGTACTTTATCCATTAAAGGCATCAGGCAACAAATCCTGTACTTTATTAAACAAGCCAATCCTGACTCTTTCCCAAAAGCACATGATGTCAGGGCAGTAGCCACCTCAATTAATTACTTCCAACATATGAACTTTGATGATTTAAAAAGTATACCGGATGGAAATCGCCGACAGTGTTCAAACGTCACTACCTGAAGTCCTTGGAAGCTCTGAACTTCCCAGCAGTAGCAGCGGGTAACATAGTTTCCCTGACTCTAGCTAAATTGTAGTAGAAGATTCAGTCCTCCTTTCTACCTGCCTCACCCAACAGTTCGTCTATTTCTACCTTTTGTCATTAGCATTCACTTGTGTCTTAGCTGCTTTATGATTGTATAGTGCCCCTTTTGTCGGGTTAGGGACACTCACAGGTGATTACAATATTGATCTCATAGATGTTAACCCCTTATTTTTATGCTAGGGGATACATCATATTACAATGGTTACGGGTTTTGTATATTAAGTCATATACATTCCTGATAGATATTTTTGTGATTGCTCAACGTATTTATGTATTTTTATATTAATTGCTATTACTCTTTTGATACATTTTGTTACACAGTTTCATTGATGATATGCAATCATTGTAACCTATATATATGTAAATTACCTTATGTTATTAACATAATTAGTTTTAAGGGTAATTTAAGCATAGTTTTAATTTTAATTTACTGTGTATATGTATCTTTTTAGCAATTATATTCATTCATTTATATTTTATCTTTTATTTGAGACCTATTTTATTTTATTTTTATTACTTGTTCACCTTATATACAATCTTGTGCTGTTTCTCTGGTACGATTTCGCGCAAGCGACACGAGCTGAGCCCAGAAAAGGATTTTGACGTAAGGAAAAAATCTATTTCTGGGCGATTGGCTCGTGTCGCCAGCGAAATCCCACCCTACCCATCCCTTCGCTCAAGATTGTCTGCTACTTCAGGATGGGCCACCAGAGGCGCAGCAGTCGGCAGCATGGGATGGAGTAGTATAGTACGAGCTGCTCTCTCTGTGGGACGGCTCCCCTCTTGGAGGGTTTTGTAGTGGGAGATTTCTATTGGCATTTGGCTCGTGGTAGTGGTCTCACTCGCCTAGTGTTCATACCGACACCCTCCTAGAGGGTGAGCGAGTCAGTTATACTGACCTTTTTCTTTATTTTATTTATTCTCTGGTATGTGTTAGTACATTTACCCCTAGAAATAATAGATTAAAGGATATTTCGCTGGCGACACGAGCCAATCGCCCAGAAATAGATTTTTCCTTACGTCAAAATCCTTTTTTCTGAGGACAAGAAACTTGAAAAATTAGTTTAGATACCCCTGATGCCTAAATTGTTTTCTGTGATGAAACTAATCTTAGAAAACATAGAAAATGACATCGACCAATTTTTGAAAGATATACTATAAAACTTTGCGATTTCCATATTTATTGGCGGGGCTTTGCGCTTTAGTTTTTGCTCTTTTTTTTTTTTGTTATTACTTGCTTATTTACTGTTCTATTTTGATAGTACTTTATGTGCATGTTCCAGTGCGATATACCAACATTCTGTAAGACCGAATTTCTATTCAAGACCGTAGTTTTCTCACCGACCACCAGTGTCCCTTGTACAAGGACACCGAGTTTTCACATTTTTTTTTGCATAAAATCATTTATTTTCCCTGTAGGATGATAAAACTAACAGAGAATATGCGTTATTATAGTGCTAATAATACCTGATAATTTCATTAGCCTGTCTTGATTAGTGTTTTTTATTTTTGGCAAATATTTTTACGATCGGCACCCCTCCAAACTGGAGTCGCTACCGAGAGATTCAGTTCGGCAGCGAACGCATGTTTACATTCTGCTCACCCACCCCCGGTAAAAGAAGGGGTTAAGGAAGCTTCCTACAGGCAGTAAAATTTTTATACTTTTACACGTTTTTTCTAATATTTCTTTGCACTTTTCTTTGTAAAATTACATTTGTTCATGCCACTTACCTGACAGATATATATATAGCTGTATTTTCTGAAGTCCGACAGAATTTCAAAACTCGCGGCACACGCAGTGGGCGGCCAGGTGGTAGTACCCATTCCCGCCGCTGGGAGGCGGATATCAGGAACCATTCCCATTTTCTATTCATATTTTTTCTGTCGCCGGTCGGTAAACAACTGTTTACAGACCTCTGCTCAGGATTTTTTGGATTTGACTCGCTTTTAAGTATCTGATTGGTTTTTTGGTATTGAATTGGATTGTTGAATTGGCATGCGCGATAGTGGACCGTTTTTTGATTTTGGATTGACTTTTCTATAAAAGATATGTCTGGATCAAGTGCTGTGAGTTTCAGAGTGTGTGTGAGGACTGATTGTAAGGTGAGGCTACCGAAAGCATCGGTAGACCCCCACACAGTATGTATGAGTTGTAGGGGGCATAATTGTTTGGTGGATAATCGGTGCAATGAATGTGAGAGATTGACCGATGATGATTGGAGAGTATATGAGTCCTATCGCCTTAAATTGGACGCGATAGGATCAGGAGGTCTTCCTCCAGGAGTGGTTCTACCAAAGGTAAGGCTAATATCTCTCCTGCATTAACACCTGTAGAGTTTGCAACCCCTAAACCTGTGTTGCCTTCGGCTCTGATTCTGTGTCGGGAGAAGCTAATGCTCTCTCTCTTATTTTAGAGTCTCTACGCACTCTGGAGACCAAAGTGAAAGCCTTGGAAACTGGCTCGGTGCAAGTGTGTGATCGTGCCCCTAGTGTTGTGGAGGGGCGTCAGATCGGCCCCATAATGCCTCTAGGCCTAGACCTCTATCAGACTCCCAAGACTCAGGGAGTAGGTATGTCGAAAGCCGCAAGAGGGTTACGGGGGCTCCCCCACCGATCTGGCGTCCCTTCGGCAGGCCTTGTAGCAAAGTCCCAGCTGCCAAGGAGCGCGCACGAGCGCGCACGAGCGCGCGTCCTGAAGAGTGCTTTTCGTCCTCCGAAGCGTCCTCCCCGCGCAAAGGGGTGGAGCGCTCGGAGAGACTTTCGTCCTCTGAGGACGTTTCGCGTTGAGGACGCTTCACGTCCTGTATCGCCCGCTTTCGTCGGAGGATGCGTATGACGCTTTTCCGCCTCAGAAAAGGGTAAGATCTCCTCCGATGAGGACGCTGGGTTGCGTGCACAGGCGCGTCTACCTGAGAAGCAGGTACCTGGTACCTGTGAGAGGAAGGAGGCGTCCCCCCTCGCCCCTCGTCTTCTCGCAGGATCAGTCCTGCTTCCTCTGTTCGTTCTTCTCCAACGAAGAACATTCTTTTGCCCTTCAGGACCAGCTATCGACGCTTATGGCTCAGAGGACTCGCCCAGCAGCAGTCTAGCCTAAGCGGAGGAAGGACCTTAGACTGCCCGTCAAGAGGACGAAGCAGTCTCCTTCTCCCTCCTCCTATTTCGTCTCGTTCGCGATCGCTTCTCCTTCGGCGATTCGCCGATCTCGTTCGTCCTCTAGAAGGGACGTTGCGTCAGACGCTTTTGAGGAGGACGCTCAGCACGACGTTCGACAGGACGCTCGTCAGGACGCTAGGCAGGACGCTAGCAGGACGCTTGGCAGGACGCTTGGCAGGACGTTCGGCAGGACGCTCGACAGAGCTCGGCAGGACGCTCGGCAGGACGCTCGGCAGGACGCTCGGCAGGACGCTCGGCAGGACGCTCGACAGGACGCTCGGCAGGACGCTCGGCAGGACGCTGCAGGACGCTCGGCAGGACGACTCGCGGCGCTCATGGCATCGGAGGACGCTGGCACGATGCTCGCCAGGACGTTCAGGGCTCTTTTTCAAGCGCTTTTGGGGACTCCGACCAAGAAGTCGTACCCCAAGACGCTAGTTTGCGCGCACAGGCACGTATTCCAGCGAAAATGTCTTCCCTTTCTTTTAGTTTAAGAAACGTAGGACGCTTCTCTGGCAAGTGAGGATGCCTCGGGTGGCGATAAGGACGCTTGTCCTCGTCAGGAAGCTCTACCTGCTTCAAGTGGTAAGCGTCATAGAGAAGACAGCCGAATAAGGCTTCATCTAGCAAGGATAGGGGTCCTTTGATTAAATCAAGACCCGACATTAGGACGCCCTCTCCGGACAGGCGGTCTCCGCTTTTCCGTGTAGAGAAGAAGGAGAGCTGAGTAGTTCGGCCTGAACTCGGTTGAAGAGGAACCTTCTGCGGTCCCCTTCAATTTCAGACTATAAAGTTCTCGTGCGGCTGTTGCGTTCTTCTTTCGAAGACAAGTTTCAGCCTGCAGCTCCCAAGTCTCCTCCTTCGCAGTTTTTCATCATCTAAAAACTGGTAAACTCCCCGGAGTTTGTGGAGATGAAAACTTCGCTCTCCACTAAACGTGCGTTTAAGAAACTCCAAGATTGGATGGTACGAAGGAGAGATCAAGGCAAGACGACTTTCGCCTGCCTCCAGCTAGACTCAGAGGAAAAGGGGGCATTTGGTATAGAACCAAAGAAGAAGTAGGAGTTCGTATCCCTTCTTCAGCTCAAGGAGATTTCTCCAGCTTGGTGGATTCGCAGAGGAGGTCTCTTTTATCCTCTGCTAAAGTGACCTGGACCTCTACGGAGACGGACCATCATTTGAAGGGTCTGCTCCGGACTCTTGAAGTGTTCAACTTCCTTGACTGGTGTTTGGGAGTTCTGGATCTGCAAGCGAGAAGCCCAGAATCTCTCAGTCTGGGGGAGCTGTCCAGCGTGTTAGCATGTATGGACAAAGCCGTCAGGGATGGTTCGGAAGAGATCGTTTCTCATTTTGGAACGGCCTTATTGAAAAAGAGAGCTTTGCTGTGCAATTTCACAGCTCGTTCGGTAACTCCAGCTCAGAAAGCGGATTTGCTGTTTTCTCCTCTTTCGAACCATCTCTTCCCCCAGACTTTAGTAAAGGACCTGACTAACAGTTTGCAAGAGAAGGCACGCAGGACCTTTTGGCCCAGTCTACAAGACGTTCGACAGTTCCTTCAACCTCTTCAGCTGCGGTTCGACCGCCGAAGAAGGTTAAGCCCTTTCGTGGGGCTCCCCCCTCGAGAGCAGCTCCTCGAGGGAGAGGGTTTTCACGAGGAAGAGCTTCCTTTAAGTCAAAGCCTTCCAAGTGAGAAGCATGTCCTTCAGACACCAGTCGGAGCCAGACTGAAGTTTTTTGCGGGAGCGTGGAGAGAGAGGGACACGAACTCTTGGTCCCTCAAGATCGTGGAGCAGGGGTACAAGATCCCCTTTTTAGATCTTCCTCCTCTTTCTACGACTCCCAGAGACCTTTCTCCATCCTATCAGGGAGAGAAGAAGAAAGTATTATTCGATCTCCTTCAACAAATGATCGAAAAGAGCGGTGGAACAAGTCGCGGACCTGGGGTCCCCCATGTTTTTACAACAGGATTTTCCTAGTACCGAAGCAGTCATCAGGGGGTGGCGTCTAGTTCTAGATGTAAGCAGGCTCAATCTTTTCGTGGAAAAGACCAAATTCACGATGGAGACGCCATCATTCTGTTCTGGGAGCCTTGAGACGGGCGACTGGATGGGTGTCCTTGGACTTGCAGGACGCGTACTTTCACATCCCAATCCACCCTCTTTCAAGAAAGTATCTAAGGTTTGTCTTAGACAAAAAAGTTGTGGCAGTTCAGAGCTATGTGTTTCGGCCTGACCACGGCTCCAATGGTGTTCACTGTAGTCATGAAGAACGTGGCGAGGTGGCTACACTCTTCGGGGATAAGAGTTTCCCTGTACCTCGACGACTGGCTGATCAGAGCGTCGTCGAGAGAGAAGTGTCTGAAGGACTTGCAGTTCACTTTAGCCCGATAGCAAAGTCCCTGGGACTTCTGGTCAACCTCGAAAAGTCGCATCTGACCCCAACACAGTCCCATCGTGTATCTGGGGATTCAGATGGATTCAGTGGCTTTTCGAGCGCTTCCGTCCCAGGAACGTCAGCGGCTAGGCTTAGAAAAGTTCTCAGCTTCCTAGGGAAAGAGACTTGCTCGGCGAGGGAATGGATGAGTCTGCTGGGAACCATTTCCTCGCTAGAAAGGTTGTTTCCTTGGGAAGACTGCACCTCAGGCCTCTCCAATTTTTCCTTGCGGACGATTGGAAGGCCAAGGACGATCTCAATGCCATATTGAGAATATCGCTTCCGATAAAGAACCATCTAAGATGGTGGTTGGACCCTCAGAAGCTTCAGGAAGGTGTGTCCCTAAGTCTTCTGAGCCCCGACCTAGTGTTGTTCTCCGACGCTTCCATCACGGGCTGGGGAGCAACACTAGGAGGGAAGGAAGTGTCAGGCTCCTGGAGAGGGAACAGGTAGCCGGCATATATAAATCAAAGAACTGGCAGCAATATTTCTGTCCCTGCAGTTCTTCGAAAGGAGTTTGAAGAACAAGATTGTTCAGGTAAACTCGGACAATACCACAGCACTCGCTTATTTAAAAAATCAGGGAGGAACACACTCCAGAACTTTGTTTTCCCTGGCGAGAGAGATTCTGCTTGTGGGCAAAGAGAAGAAATGTGACAATCCTGACGAGGTTCATTGCAAGAGTGCAAAACGTCAGGGCAGATCTTCTCAGTCGTCGGGAACAAATCCTACCGACGGAATGGACCTTGAACGAAGACGTGTGTCGAGACCTTTGGACGTTGTGGGGACGTCCGCTGGTCGACTTATTCGCGACGTCAAGGACCAAGAGACTTCCTCTTTATTGCTCCCCGGTCCTGGATCCAGAAGCGATCGCAGTAGACGCGTTGCTTTGGAATTGGACGGGTTCTAGACCTGTACGCCTTCCCACCATTCAAGATTTTGGGGAAGTCATGAGGAAGTTTGCGGCCTCAGAAGGGACGAGGTTGACCCTGATCGCTCCGATGTGGCCAGCGAGAGAATGGTTCACAGAGGTCATGTCTTTCCTTGTAGACTTTCCAAGGACATTGCCCTGGAGGAAAGATCTACTCAAACAGCCTCACTTCAGAAAGGTTCACCAAAACCTCTCCGCTCTGGGTCTGACTGCTTGTTCAGACTATCGAAAAGTTGGCCAGAGCGAGAGGTTTTTCGAAAGCAGCTGCGAGAGCAATCGCACATGCAAGACGTGCTTCCACAAAGAGCTGTTTACCAATCGAAGTGGGGCTTCCTTCAGGGCATGGTGTAAAAAGGAGGGAGTTTCCTCTTCCTCGACCTCTGTGAACCAGATAGCTGATTTTCTGCTCTTTCTCAGGAATGTGCAGAAATTAGCGGTCCCTACCATCAAGGATATAAAAGCATGTTGTCAGCGGTTTTTAGGCACAGAGGCCTTGACCTTTCTGACAACAAGGACATTCATGACCTTTTAAAATCTTTCGAGACTTCCTCAAATGAGACCTCCGTCATGGAACCTTGACGTGGTTCTTAAATTCCTTATGTCAAGTCCTTTCGAACCGCTTCAGGCAGCGTCTCTTCGAAACTTGACAAGGAAGGCTCTTTTCCTAACTTCTCTTGCGACGGCTAAGAGAGTTTAGTGAAATTCAAGCGTTTAGTAATTTAATGGGATTCAAAGGAGACAATGCTGTCTGCTCGTTGAACCCAACTTTCTTGGCGAAGAATGAAAATCCTTCGAACCCTTGGCCGAAAACTTTCGAGATCAAGGGTATGTCAAGTCTGGTGGGCCAAGAACCAGAGAGAGTCCTGTGCCCGGTCAGGGCTCTCAAGTTCTATGTACATAGAACAAAAGAGGTAAGAGGTCCCTCAGGTAATCTCTGGTGCTCTGTGAAGAGACCGGAGTTACCTTTATCGAAGAATGCTGTTGCTTTCTTTCTAAGGGACGTCATTAAGGAGGCTCATTCATCTTTCCAGAAGACTGATTTGAGCCTCTTACGAGTGAAAGCGCACGAAGTTCGAGCTGTCGCTACCTCTCTTGCCTTCCAAAAGAACATGTCAATCAAGGACATTCTTGATTGCACCTTTTTGGAGGAGTAAACTCCGTCTTCGCCTCACATTACCTAAGGGATGTGAGAACGATTTACGACGATTGTAATTCACTGGGGCCATACGTTTCTGCGGACACAGTCTTGGGGTCCGGAAGTAGCTCTGTCCCTATCCCTTAGTTAGGATTAGGTTAGTTTGTTGTTGTGTTTTTAGGTTGTGGTGAGTCTTATGTGAAGATCTCCCATCCTTTAGTTAGTTTTAAGGGGTTTTTGTGAATAGTTGGTCAGTGGTGGTCAGTTGCTTCGTTGCCCTCATATGTATGGCCTCGATGGTCTTGTCACGTTGAGGTCTCGTACCCGTTGACAGATCATCCAGAGCGCACCAGCACTACAGGTCTCCACCTGGCTGGCAACTCTGATTGAAGCAAAAGCAGCCTTAAGTGAACCAGTAAATCACATAGTCTACTTTGGCAAAACAGGTGAGGAACCAAGATGTATATCATCTACTTAATTTAAGTTTCCTAAAAAATCCTATTCTGTCTCTTCCCACCATCCAAAGGTGGGATTCAGCTATATATAGTTATCTGTCCTGGGTATTGGTTAAGTGGCATGAAGATCAAAATGTTATTTTGTTATTATACAATTAAGTTTGGTTTCATACCTTAACCTGGCAGATATGATATAATTAAATTGCCTCGCCCTCCTCCCCTCAGGAGACAGTTGGCATTAATAAATATGAAATAAGAAAACTGGGAATGGTTGTCCTGATTATCCGACCTCCCAGCGGCGGTGGAATTGGGTACTAACCACCTGGCCGTCCCACTGCGTGTGCCGCGATGTTTTGAAATTCTGTCGGACTTCAGAAAATACAGCTATATATATATCTGCCCAGGTTAAGTATGAACAAACTTAATTGTATAATAACAATAACATTTTACGCAGAACCTGAACATACTTTATTTGTAAACAGGACCAAGAACAAAAAACAACAGCAACCCCTTGGTTGTAATATTAATGAGGCAAATTTACATAAAGAAGTCACGTGAGACAGAGATGTAATACATTCCCCTGGAAGTTGCAAGTAAAACTGAAGTCCTGAGACACCCGATTCTTGGTTTTAGCCAGTGTAAACTTTCCATTAGTGAATTTATGGATCATAGAAGTATTGGCAACCTCTTCCCCACCCGATTCTTTTCAAATCGATGGCGCATAATATTGTTTATCTACAGGATCAATCCGTCCACCACCCCAAACCTGTTATTACTGCTCCCGAGGATCAATTCATCCATTAAGGGTTAAAAATATCCCATTTTCTCTAGCAGTAAAGCCTCATAGAGAAAGTGGCTGATAATGATACATATAGGGATAACTGGCTTCAGGAACCCAGATACATGTATTCATGATTTTTCTAATTTTTTAGGCCAAAAATATTGTTCTATTGCTGTTTTTTCTTTAAACTGAATGCTTAGATCTCCAAGAAAGACTGATACAAGACTTGTGTCTATTTAGTATTACTTGTAGAGTAAGTGGCAAAAATTAGAAGGAAATAATCTTCAATCATTAGATAAAAACAGTCATTTACTTTAGAATGGGGCCTTATGGCATCAGCACTCCCTGTAATTTTTATAAATTATTAACGAAAATTTCAAAATTGGAGGCTTCATTGGTAATGTAGACCCCAGCAGTGAACATTCACAGACCCATTATTTTTTCATCGACCCTCTTTCGACCCCCTGACTATTCACCGACCCCATGGTTCCATTGACCCTTGGGGGTCGACATTGACCCACGTTTGAGAAACCCCTGCAGTAGACAAGTTTTATACCGGAACAAGCCATTCGATTCTTTTGATGTGCAATGCTGGACTCTCCTCTCAGCGCAAGAGATATACGCTATTTAATTTAACTGTAGGTAACATCCAAATAAATTTTGTTATGAAAATTTATATTTGTTCATGACACTTACCTGTCAGATATATATATAGCTGTATTCTCCGAAGTCCGACAGAATTTCAAACTCCCGGCAAACGCAGTGGTCGGCCAGGTGGTTAGTACCCATCCCGCCGCTGGGAGGCGGGTGTCCAGGAACCATTCCCATTTTCTATTCAGATTTTTTCTCTGTCGCCGTTCGGTAAACAACTGTTTACAGACCTCCGCCTAGGATTTTGGAAAACTCTTTGTTCACTTGAGTATTTGATTGTCTCTTGGTTTTTTTTGAAACTTGCTCGGTGGATTGGCATACACGCATTGTGGTTTGTCTTGAATTTGGTTTTGGATTTCTCTAATATGTCTGGATCTTCTGCAACTAGTTTTAGAGTGTGTACTGTGCTAGAGTGTAAGGTGAGGCTACCGAAAGCTTCGGTGGATCCTCATACAGTATGCACGAAATGTAGAGATCATATTTGTTTGATGAATGATAGGTGTAAAGAGTGTGAAAGGTTGACCGAAAATGAATGGAAGACTTATGATTCGTATGTTCGTAAACTTGAAAGGGATAGAAATCAGAAGATCTTCCTCCAGAAGTACTTCTGTGAAGAGTAAGGATAGTAATTCGCATTCTAACCTTCCTGTAGAGGTTGTTTACATCTAACCCTGTGTATTTGCCTTCGGGCAATGAACGTTATTGTTCGAAGTATTGCTTCGGAGGTATTGCCCTTTCTTCCATCATGGAGTCGATTCGTGCACTAGAATCGAAAGTGAGTGCATTGAAGACCAGTGAAGTGTAGTGGAAACATTAGTGCCCCTAGTGTAGTGGAGGGGGCGTCAGATCGGTCCCATAGTGCCTCTAGGAATAGACCTCTGTCGGACTCCCAGGACTCAGGGAATGGACATGTTGAAAAACTGAAGGAGGGCTAAGGGAAATTTTCCCACCGGTCTGGCGTCCCAAATTCAGCAGATCCTGTGGACGCTTCCCAGGCTGCCGAAGCGTGTGATCGAGCACGGATATTGAAGGAGTGCTTTTCGTTCTCTGAGGCGTCCTCTCCTGACCGGGGTTGGAGCTCTCAGAGGGCCTCTCACGAGGAGTACGAGTTTGACACTAGGTGTCGCACAGGCGGCCAGCGTCTTTCTCGTCCTCTTAGGAGAGGTTTTAAGGAAGTGGACGCTTCACGTCTTACTTCTCGTCCTGTTCTTTCATCATCACCCGAACACTTCGAAGAATTGACGCCTAAGAAGAGAGGCAGGACGTCTTCTGATGAGGACGCTTTTGAGAACTATCAGCGTCTTAGAGTTCAAAGGAAGAAGCGGGCTCATATTCGCCCTTCTTCCCATATGATGAGTCCTTCTCCTGAACGTGGAACTTCACCGTCTAATGAAACTCGTAGGCAATTGCGTCAACGATTGTCGGCTTTCTTCGCAAGGGAGAAGAAGAGCCTCATCGGCGTAGAAAGGATCTTTGGCTTCCTGTTAAAAGATCGAAAACAACCTTTGTCGGCTTCGCCTCGTTCTTTAGCCTCTCCTGCGTCGTCTTCTTCGGGATCCTTCAGACTCAAACCGAGAACACGCAAGTGTTTCCGGAGAGTGTCCAGAAGTGGCGATGGGGACAGAAGCGTTAGATGTCGCACAGGCGGCCCTCGCTTTTGTCAGGAGGTTGAGAACGAGCAAGAGAAGCCTCGTGTCGACGTTCGACGGACTTCTGCATCAACTCGACGCTTCTATCATGAGAGAAGCCTACCAACGCCAAAAGTATCAGGACGTTCCAGAAGGCTCTAGGATTCAAAAGAGAGCAACGTTTAGATTATGTGTCTGATCTACTCTAAGAAAGGGAAATACTGTACGAATATCGACGAAAGGCTCGTGCTTTAGAATATGAGAACTCGCAACGCGTTAAGAGAGATCGTAAAGACTCACGAGGACGCTCGATAGGACGCCCCGATACAGGTTAAGCGTCCTAAGCGAAGTTTGAAAGACGCTCGACGTCCATTAGAGCACGTCCCGCTTCAGGACGCTTTTGAGGACGCTTCTTTGATGGATAAGCGTCTTATAGACATTAGAGTCCAGCGGGATCGGAAGCTTTTCATTGGCACGACTTCCTGTGAGTCCTAAAGGTCTCGCTCCCTTAGCAAGGGCGCTCGCGATGACGATAGACACCCGACTATTCGGGTATTCTCGGAAAGAGAAACGTACTCAACTGAGAGAAGATCGAACAGGAATCCCGCAAAAAGAGGCTTTTGAAGAACCTTTGCCTTTAATGACTTCGAAAGACAAGGCTTTACAAGAGAGTCTGAAGTTTTCAAAGACAACGGCGGATCATTCGCGCATTGTCTCGTCTATTCCTTCAGCGGATAGAAAACTCCCCCTTACGAACAGAGCCTCAAAGGAGAACCACTTCTTGTTTAGCTAAAGAAACTTCGGACCGTCAAGATCAAGGAGAGTCTTCTAACGATACGCATCCTGCAGAAGAGGAAGAGCCTTCAGAAGCGTCTACGGATTATAGCACGTTAACGCGCTTACTGAAGGAATTGTTTTCGAAAAATTCCAAGCACAGTTTTCCTCTCTCTCCGCCATCGCAACTATCCTCATCCAAGACGAGAAAAGCTCCGGGTTTTGTTAGGATGGCTGCTTCGCTTTCTACTAAAAGAGCGTTGAATAGAGGATGAATTATTGGATGGAATCAAGGAAAGACGAAAGGAAAGACGTCCTTTGCGCTTCCTCCAGCTAAGCTAAACGGGAGAGCCGGTATATGGTATGAGACCGGAGAAGAAACAGGGTTGAGACTTCCGTCGTCTGCGCAAGGTGACTTCTCAACCTGGTCGAAGCACCAAGAAGATCTTACCTGTCCTCGGCTAAGGTTTCATGGACTATGCCGGAAATAGATCACCATCTAAAAGGACTGTACAGGACGTTGGAAGTATTCAGCTTCCTAGATTGGTGCTTGGGAGCTTTAGGTCTGCAAGCTAAGAGCCCAGAATCATTGTCATTAGAAGAGTTATCGAGCGTCCTGTCATGCATGGACAAAGCAGTAAGGATGGCTCGGATGAGTTAGCTGCCCACTTTACTACGGGAATATTAAAGAAAAGAGTGCTTTTCTGCAGTTTTACTGCTAAAGCAGTTGCCCCTACGCAGAAAGCGGAGTTATTATTCGCCCCCTTTTCTCCCATCTTTTGTTTTCCTGAAAATATGGAAAATAAAGGTAAAGGATTTATCTGTGAACCTGAAAGAGAAAGCGACACAGGATTTGCTGTCTCAATCATCTAGACTTCCTGCGCACAATCATCTTCTCGAGTAGCTCAGGTACCAAAGAAGAATTTTAAGCCCTTTCGTGGCAAAGCACCATCAAGAGCTGCTACACGAGGAAGGGGCTTGCTAGAGGCAGAACCCGCCGCCAAGCAAAGAGGAAAGAAGTGACAACCTTGCCCTTCAGGCACCGGTGGGAGGGAGACTTTCTCTCTTCGCAGAGGCTTGGAGAGCAAGGGGGACGGACACCTGGTCCCTCAAGATTATAGAGAAGGGATACAAAATTCCCTTTCTCTCCATGCCTCCGTTGAGCATGAAGCCTATAGACCTGTCACCAGCTTATCAGCCGCAGAAGCAACAGATTCTACTCGATTTATTAGGTCAAATGATGGATAAAAGAGCCGTTGACGAGTGCTCTTGACAGATTCCCCCCCAGGCTTCTACAACAGGTTATTCCTGGTTCCGAAGCAGTCTGGGGGATGGAGGCCTGTCCTAGATGTCAGCAGTCTGAACCTTTTCGTGAAGAAAGAAAGCTTCAAAAATGGAAACATCACAATCGGTCCTAGGGGCCTTGAGACCAGGGATTGGATGGTGTCATTAGATCTCCAAGATGCTTACTTCCATGTCCCCCATCCATCCCCAGTCCAGGAAGTTTCTCAGGTTCATTTAAGAGGACAGGTCTTCCAGTTCAGAGCTCTATGCTTCGGACTGAGCACAGCTCCCATGATTTTCACTTTTCTCATGCGGAATGTGGCAAAGTGGCTTCACCTCTCGAAGATACGAGTCTCCCACCCCTTTACCTGGACGACTGGCTCATACGGTCGTCGTCGAGAGCAAGGTGTCTGGAGGACCTTCAGACTACGTTACTGTTGGCGAAATCTTTAGGCCTCCTGATCAATTACGAGAAGTCCCATCTGACCCCACACAGTCCATCGTGTATCTGGGGATTCAGATGGATTCAGTGGCTTTCGGGCTTTTCCGTCGCTAGAACGTCAGCGGAAAGGCTTAGAAAAAGTGTCAGCCTTCCTGAGAAGGAAACATGCTCGGCGAAGGAATGGATGAGTCTGCTGGGGACCATTTCTTCGCTGGAGAAGTTTGTTTCTCTAGGGAGACTACATCTCAGGCCCCTACAGTTTTTTTCTAACAGAAAATTGGCAGGACAGACAAAACTTAGAGGAGAATTTGAGAATATCCCCATTGGTCAAGAAACACCTAGAGTGGTGGCTCGATCCCACCAAGATGTCGAAAGGAGTGTCCCTCTGTCTTCAGAGCCCGACCTTGTGTTATTTACAGACGCGTCTATGACAGGCTGGGGAGCAACTCTGGGAAAGGAGAGTCAGGCCTCTGGAGAAAAGAACAGAAGCCTTGGCACATCAACCTCAAGGAGTTAGAGGCAATTCGCTTAGCACTTCTAGCCTTTCAAGAACGAGTCATAGGCCGAGTTGTCCAGATCAACGCGGACAGCACCACGGCCCTTGTCTTATATCAAGAAAACAGGGGGTACACACTCTCGTTCTCTCTACAAGATAGCGAGAGAAATCCTGTTATGGTCAGAGGAGGGAAACATAACTCTCCTGACAAGATTTGTTTCAGGGGTCCAGAATGTCAGAGCAGACATTTTAAGCCGTCGAAATCAATTGATTTCAACAGAATGGACTCTGCACATAGAAGTCTGCCAACAGTTATGGAGACTATGGGGACGACCAATAGTGGACCTCTTCGCGACTTCGAAAACGAAGAGACTGCTCTTTACTGTTCACCGATCATCGACCCGGAAGCAGTAGCAGTAGACGCAATGCTTTGGGACTGGACGGGGATGGATGTATACGCCTTTCCCCCGTTCAAGAAAACTTCTGGAGAAGTAACAAGGAAGTTAGCAGCGTCGGAAGGAACAAGGATGACACTGGTCGCACCATTCTGACCAGCAAGCGAGTGGTTCACAGAGGTCATGTCCCTACTAGTGGACTTCCCAAGAATCCTACCAGTAAGACCCGATCTTCTCAAACAGCCCCACTTCGAGAGATATCACCAAAAACCCGTTCGCTCTGAGTCTGACTGCATTCAGACTATCAAGAAACTGGCAAGAGCGAGAGGGTTTCAGGAGAGGTGGCAAAAGCTATCGCCACCGCGAGAAGAGCTTCCTCTCAATCTGTCTACCAGTCTAAGTGGGCTGTTTTTAGAAGATGGTGTAGGAAAGAGGGCATTTCCTCCTCCAAGACCTCTGTGAGCCAAATCGCCGATTTCCTGTTACATCTTAGGAATGTAGACAAGTTGGCAGTATCAACAATTAGAGGATATAAGAGTATGCTGTCAACAGTCTTCCGTCATAGAGGCCTAGATTTGATGAATGATAGGGATCTTCACGTATCTTCTGAGATCCTTCGAAACATCAAAGGTTCCACAGGTTAAAACACCTTCGTGGAATTTGGACATAGTTCTAAAATCTTTAATGGCGAGTCCCTTTGAACCTTTGCACGAGGCTTCGCTGAAAGACTTAACGAAGAAGGCCCTCTTTCTAACCACCCTAGCCACTGCGAAGAGGGTGAGTGAGGTTCAAGCAATTAGCAAAAATGTTGGATTTAGGGGACACAATGCAGTCTGTTCCTTGAGTCCTTCCTTTTTAGCTAAAAACAAAAATCCTTCCAATCCCTGGCCTAAGAACTTTGATATCAAGGGATTAACAGGGATTGTTGGTCGAGAGCCAGAAAGAGTCCTGTGTCCTGTCAGAGCTCTAAAATTCTATCTGGATAGAACAAAACAAATTAGAGGTCAATCGGACAATCTTTGGTGTTCTGTGAAAAGACCTGATTTACCTATGTCTAAGAACGCCTTAGCGTTCTTCTTGAGAAGCACCATCAGGGAGGCCCATTCGTCCTGCCCAGATAGTGATCTGAAAATTCTGAAAGTCAATGCTCATGAAGTTAAAACTGTCGCAACTTCGATGGCATTTCAGAAGAATATGGCGCTCAGCGATATTGTGAGCACCACATTTTGGCGAAGCAACTCTGTGTTCGCTTCACACTACCTCAGGGATGTGAAAGTGACATATGAGAACTGCTTTTCGCTTGGACCATACATATCAGCAGATTCAGTTTTGGGTACGGGAAGTGGCACGAATCCTATCCTTTAGAAAATGGATAGGTGTGCTTTTATTTTATGGTTGTTGGTTTTTTGGTTGTAGGGTCGACCGCTAGAGGCGGACCTTTCCCACCTTTATTTTAGCCTTAAAAGTTTTGGGGACTAACTTTGCTAGGCTAGGTCAGGTGGTGGTTTTTTCTTTGCTTCGCTGCCCTTAAAGTATGGTCAATATGGTCTAGACACATTGTGGTCACGCCCCCGTTGTCAGATCATCTAGATCTCACCAGCTATACAGGTCACGTCCTTGCTGGAGAGACTAGTAAAGCAAAAGCAGACTTGGGTGACAGTAATCACGAAGTCAGCTACGCTAACAGGTAAGGAACCAAGATGTCTATCATCTGCATGTGAAATGTTTCCCAAAATCCTTTTATTCTGTCCCTCCCCACCTCCAATGGTGGGAATCAGCTATATATATATCTGACAGGTAAGTGTCATGAACAAAATGATATTGTTATGATACAATAAAGTTTGTTCATACTTACCTGGCAGATATATATAATCAAGTACCCGCCCAGCCTCCCCTCGGGGACAATGACATTAAAAATCTGAATAGAAAATGGGAATGGTTCCTGACACCCGCCTCCCAGCGGCGGGAATGGGTACTAACCACCTGGCCGACCACTGCGTTTGCCGGGAGTTTTGAAATTCTGTCGGACTTCGGAGAATACAGCTATATATATATCTGCCAGGTAAGTATGAACAAACTTTATTGTATCATAACAATATCATTTTTGTTTTGTTTTACATTATTAAACGTGCTTTATTCATTTATCACTGTATTTTTCAGACCATATCCTGGCTTGTGCATTTAGGCTACCTTACATCTTTGAGAACACGTCTGTCTATAACCACCAGGGGTCCCACACCTGTGATATTTGCTTGGCTCTTGACATTCCTTTGCACAATAAATTTAGCAAGAACTGCGTGGTATAAACAGGAAGGTTTACCTGTGGTAATATCAGAAATTATGAGATACACAGCATTAACGCAACTGGTTTTGCAGGTAATAGTTTATGCCTCTGTTTTTTAACTACTGCACTATATTGCACAAATGCCAAAGTCCTTTATATTAAACAATGACCTTTTGTGTTATGCACATAGTGTTAGTATGTGTGAAAGAAGTTACTATGTATTAAAGCGTCTTAGTGCAGTATTTTAATTCTATGCATTAAAACTTCAAAAAACTTTATTTTTATATGTAGTATAAGTAACTTACCAAGTATGTACTAATTACATAGCTATAAGTTCCAGTTATATGGCAGCATGAATTCAAAATTTCACAGATAACATTTCAAACCATTGTGTAGGTGACCAGTTCTGCCACTAGTGGGAGAATAAAAATGCCTGTAAGCAGAAAGCTCAGTTTGTTCCTGCCATCATCGAGTTAACACCAGTGAAGGTGGTAACTTGTTCATCATTTTCTGGTTATTTAACTGGGTTTCAGTGGTGTGCAGTCCCACTGGAATGTTTATTTAGTAACCTCCAATGGAATTTCAGGATGAGTTTTTTCTTGTTTTTTTATTAAGTTGAGTCATCAACTAATCTTTTGTTGTCATTATATTTTTTGTTTAGTGGGCCTCATTTGTAAAACTTTGGTATATAGTTTTGCTTTATCGTTAAATTTTTGAATGGTGTTTTCCGAGTGTAAATACTCACAAACTGTTTATTGCCTCAAAGTAATTTTTGAATGTTTCATCATCCTTTTAGGCTAAAAGCTTAGATATTAGTGGCCCTTTTTTTTAATTAATTAATTTTTTTTTGCCTAGACATCTTGCGAGTTGGTGATATAGTTTTGCCCAGAAAAGTAAATCTTGTATTTTACGTTAGGTGAAGCGTTTACATTGATGTCGTTTACAGGGATTGGCAGTTCACTAAATGTTAAACAATTACCTTAAAATTAATTCATGAATGTTAATCATTCATAGGCTTCTTGTGAGCTGTTGATAGAATTTTGTCTTAAAAAGTAATTCTTGTATTTTATGCCATTTTTTTAGGTCAGAAATTTTGTATTGATGATGTTTACAGGGCGTAGGCTACTCACAATTTTGGCAGGCAATATTTGCTTTAAAGGTAATTATTGAATGTTTCGTCATTCCTTTGGGCCAAAGATTTGCATTTTATGTTTGTCTACCAAACCTAGTCTTCTAACCATCAGTAAATATATACTTTAACCGTCGCAGTTTCCTTTGAAGAGAATTAAAGTCTAAGGGCAGAAAGTCATAGAAGAAAATGGTGCTTATGAAAGAAGACGGTATTGTTATCCAAGAATTGGTCCCAGTAATTGCTTCAGTGATACGTACTATATTGTGGATAGTAATCCCTTCAGCAGTACATTTTGAAGACATTTTTTTTTTTTTTTTTTTTTTTTTTTTTTTTTTTGAGATGTTTCTCATGTCTCCTGTACTGGTAGGACACACATCTAAGTTGATGTGGAGATTGTGAACGCTTCTCTCTTTCAACACCCAAGCGCTCACTTCAGCCTGACACCAACTTGTGCTACAAGCACTCGATGGCCCCCCTTAGTCGTACCTGTAGCGTCCCAAGTGTCAGCGAAAGAAGGCTGTTGGAAAGGCATCTCAGTGAGGCATAACTTTTGTCCAGTTCTGGTGATTCCAGCCCCAATCGAGTGTGCCAGTGGAGATTTTCAGTCGAGTCTCATCCACTGAAAAGGCGCTCGTTGTTCTGAGATAATTCCCCTCCGCTACCCAGCGAAAGGTTTAGAGAGCTTCACATAGCCCCCAACCTTCATGTAGTAAGTCGGTTAGCCCTGAACGATTTTCAGAGTCGAAGGGCCAGAAAGTAGCGCCCAGGCAACCATTGGGATTCCACATAGGGTTTCACATAGGTTCTCCCCAGTGCCTGGCAGAGTAGAAACCCATAGGTGGTTGA
>NC_087202.1:1114635-1137199 GCF_015104395.2 Macrobrachium nipponense | reverse complement strand
CATGCACATTGCTTGAGCACTGTCGGAGTCAGGAACATAGCCTTGCATAGATTTACCATGTGGTCGACGATTGTGAATGGCAAATTATGTTCACAGATGAAGCATACCATCAAAATCATTGCTAAAGCAACACTCCCGCCATGCTGTAAAGGAACTCCATTGTCCTCTTGCTCCATCTGCTCTCTCCGTTGTGTAAGAGCTTCTTCATTGCAGCATGAACCTGTGTGCGCTATTAATGAAAATCAATAAAACATCATATGGATGAGGTAAAAATCGGTAATAACAAACATTGTGTATAAATCCAAGAAATAACAGCAATAATAAATACCAAGATTATATTGCAACCTCCCTCAAGAATGCATACAAACTGCACCAAATTTGTGCATCATATTTTAATTTTATGGATTTGTAAACCAGTACGATTTTTGGAATATACATTGCCTTATGTCGCTTGATAGTTGTTAAGTCAGCATTAAATTCCTTGTGACAAGTACTGCATTTAGCTTTAGTTTCGTCATCTTCAACTCGAGCTAGCCAGGGTTTGAATTCCTCTTTGGTCAGCCATTCGTCCCTAAGTTTCCTTTTAGCTGCCATGCCAACCTGTTATTAGATATTGTTTTCCAAGAAATCCGATAAGCTTTATTACTTCTCTCTCTTTCTCTTTCAACAAACTAGAACATTCTTGATTCTGATTTAATAGAAAGCTTCAATGATTTGCAGACGACGCAATACGAGGAAAATGGATCTACATAGGTATTTATATCAACGAAATGAGTTATTTTTTTACATATTTATATATATTCATTTTCAGTAGAAAAAAAAAAAAAAAAAAAAAAAAAAAAAAAAAACACACTTAAGGCTAGAACTAACCTTACACAAGAGTAGCGTTGTATTTTGGTTTCAGCAAAATCTTGAAGCGGTTTCAAAGAGCCTCTGGATGGAAGACAAGTGTGTCTTCAAGTGACTTCGATGACTTGGTTAAGTTATATCATCAAGTTGTACTATTTCACTTACAGATTTAGGATGCATTAAGCAATACCAAATCTTTGAATAATATTTTTTTTCTTTGAAGAGGATAATAAAAAATAAGGTATATATGAACATTTTATTATAACTATTATATCTTCATCCTCCATGAGTCAGCATTTCTGTGAATACGTAACTTTATATAATTAACCCAAAATATGAGTGCAAAAGCATTATGGATACTAATGTACTAAGAATATACAGTATGACATTTACATAGGGAATGCAACCTTGACAAGGCATGTGGAATTTTTGAGGAATATCTGTAGAATGTGTCTATGCTGTGTCCATATGGCGACAAATTGGCATCTAGAAAGCCACACTTCTTGCCAGATATGACTAGAAAACAGCAAAAAACGGCAACAACTGGGCAGACTACAGTACTTGAGGAGGTGATTTAACGTACTGCTTTACTGCTGGTGAGGACACACCAACCCACTCACTCTCTGCCTTACGTCGCTCGCCTCCGATTTTACCTCGGCTCGGGGAGAAATAAGCATTCATGTTAACTGCCGCCGACAAAGGACTCAACAACAAGTTCTCTGGTCTGAGAAGTTGCAGTACCGTAATGCTTACGGGTCCTTTCTCCCGGTATATTTAAATAATAATAATTCAAACTTACCATTTGGGGACACTCCTATCAAACAAGAAACATTTAATGAATGTTAAATAAATCAAACTAAAAATGACAATATACTATCAAGAACACTTGAAAAGCAAAAAAAAAAATTAAGTGATACGAACAAAACAAGTAATATGGGTGAATGGTCAATGAAGCTTCTAGATGAAAACGGATATGAAAAACGGATGCTGTATGAAAATAATTAAGGGAATGTCCTTATGCATGACCAAAGAAATGCTAGAGAAAAAAAAAAAGGATAGAAAAACTAAAACAAGACAGCCTTACAGACATAACATTAAGCGGTCTAAACATACTTAGGATTAAGTACCGGTAGTGTTTTAACTGTCGTTACGAAATAACTCTAAGACCAAGAGTACCATCTACTAACATCGGCTCTCGTTTCGATGCCGCTTACCACGCACAATTACTTTTTCATTATTCTTGCCAAAAATCCCACTACAACGGCTAATCAAAGAACCATCTTTGTTTCTACCAGCAAGATCATTGCCTATTATACAATTTACACCTTTAACGGGTAATGCCTCTACAATAACTAAATTGCATTTACCTTTAAAGTATACTGAATCAAGATCGACTGTCCTGGCACGAGAAGAAATCTGTAGGACGACTTGCAAAGGGCACGGTGTAAGTCACGACGAGAACCATCCGATACCCCAGCAACAGAAAATGACGAGGACGTGGACTTGCGGTTTCTTCTGACGAAGGACTGGCAGGACTACAGGTTACTTGAGGAGTGATTACGTACCGCTTACTGCTGGTGAGGACACACCAACCCACTCACTCTCTGCCTTACGCTGCTCGCCTCCGATTTTACCTCGGTTCGGGGAGAAATAAGCATTCATGTTAACTGCCGCCGACGAAGGACTCAACATCTACTTCTCTTGTCTGAGAGGTTACAGTACCGTAATGCTTACGGGTTCTTTCTCCCGGTATAATTAAATAATAATAATAATTCAAACTTATCATTTGGTGACAATACTTATCCATTTTTTCCCTTTCTTTCTCTTCAACTTTGGTGTCCCATGGTATTGCGACATCAATGAGTGATACTTTCTTCTTGATTTTGTCAATCAACGTCACGTCTGGTCTATTTGCACGTATCACCCTATCTGTTCTGATACCATAGTCCCAGAGGATCTTTGCCTGATCGTTTTCTATCACTCCTTTAGGTTAGTGCTCGTACCACTTATTACTGCAAGGTAGCTGATGTTTCTTGCATAGACTCCAGTGGAGGGCTTTTGGTACTGTATCATGCCTCTATTTGTATTGTTTCTGTGCAAGCGCCTGACATTCGCTTGCTATGTGGTTTATGGTCTCATTTTTCGTATTGCACTTCCTACATATGGGAGAGATGTTATTTCCGTCTATCGTTCTTTGAACATATCTGGTTCTTAGGGCCTGATCTTGTGCCGCTGTTATCATTCCTTCAGTTTCCTTCTTGAGCTCTCCCCTCTGTAACCATTGCCATGTGTCATTGCTGGCCAGTTCTTCAGTTTGTCTCATGTATTATTATTATTATTATTATTATTATTATTATTATTATTATTATTATTATTATTATTATTATTGATTCTAGCAATGGAGGAAGTCCTATCACTATTAGTTCCTAGTTAATACATTATAAAATCATAATTGTTTAATACAATTTGAAGCATGCTCTCATTTCGATGTTATACAAACAATCAAAACCAAAAATGCAAATTTAAAGTAATATATAGAACAGCTTGAGTAGCCAAAGCAGGTTTTAGGTTTCACGACCAAGTAATTATATTCCAATCTCAATAATATCTATAACAGATTTTTCATATTCCTGAGACCTCTCTTCTCTTCAATCACTCGAATAGTAAGGCTCAATTGTGACTTGGGTGTTTTTTGTGTGTGAAACAGACTTGTCCTTCAAACTGTGAAAAATTCCGTCTATTAGCGAACAATCTCTCACTATGCATGGAAAATGGCCATAGATGGACATTTGACTGTAAAATGGCCATGATGCATCAGCCCAAAAAAGGCCCGACTATATATATATATATATATATATATATATATATATATATATATATATATATATATATATATATATATGTGTGTGTGTGTGTGTGTGTGTGTGTGTGTGTGTATGTGTATGTGTGTGTTACCAGTAAGATGTCCAGATTTATATTCACAAGAGAAGACAAATGCCATTTTTATTTTAACCGTGAATCCCATCGATGGGATTCACTCCAGTGACGTGAACAATGTACGTGAAGGTTAGATGAAGCTCTGTGGTCGCAACCAAGATGGAACTGAGAACTGGAAGGTTAATTTTCTTTGGATATCAAAAGATCAAAGGAGGTTTCCAGGATGTTTGAAAAAAACACAAACAATAAAGATGAAAGGTAGTAATTCATCACTTATATAAAACAGTGTACTTAGTATTACTGTTCGGATGGTGTACCTAATGTATTAAGTCCCTGCACCATCAGATAAGTCATCAAAAACCTCAATTTACAATAGTAGGATTGAAATCAAGACAACTCATGGTTCTCGTGTGAAAATGCTGACTGAATTACAAGACCCAACCTCTCAATGGATCTGGACTAATGTAAGGACCCCTCACTGAGCAGGGACTATCCTGTTGACACAGTGGGTTTCCCTCCAGCCTGGCAGCTTCTTAAACATTCTAGCAGAGGCGTCATTATAGTAGAACACAACTCCAAGAGGAAAATACCCCTCGGACATCTGGAGTCGACCCATCACCTCGACGAGGAGACTTCCCAGGCCTCGCCTCCTGTACTTAACATCAGTCCACAACCAGCCCACAGTACCGTGAGGGGTAGAGCCTACCTGCGCAATTGGTGTTGCTTTTTCTTCTGCAAAACTGATGTCATTTAAATCAATGACCTTCTCCTCTACAACATCTGGGTCTAAGTAAATTCCCAGCATTGGCAAGTTTTCCGCTCCAAGCTACAAGTAAGGTCTAGAGGAGCGTCCTTCCAGTATCCATTATTTTCCAGCATTTTCTGGACGCCTGCCCTCCCCAGTCTCTGGACCTTCATACCTGCTGGACATCTGTTTCAGAGAAAGTAAGACCACTCAGATTGCTTACAAAAACAGGGAAAGATGAGGGATGAATGTTTTATTGGTCAGCACCTAAATCCTATGAGGGCTCTTCTCTCTTGGCTCTGCCTTTTATTATTATTATTATTATTATTATTATTATTATTATTATTATTATTATTATTATTATTACAGGGACAGTGACTACTTCATAAAGACTTCTCAATCAGTTTAATTCGAATATCTTTAAACTTGAATGATTCATTTATAAAATCTAAGTTGTCAAGCTAAACATAAGACAATGAAAAGGTGTTGGAGTGTTTGGAGAGAAAGATAGTAGGCCACCCCACAGCTGTCCAATAGAGTATAGGCAGAGGTGTTGGACAGTACCCCTAAGGAGGGAAGCAGAAAGGGAGGTAAGGTAAAAGGCTAAATAATGGGTACAGCCAAGGGGCCAAGGAAATATTGCTAACTCCCTTTATGGGGATATTATGAAACTTCCTTTAATTCTATTTTGGATGCGAAAGGGGTGCTCTTCATATACTTATATCTTGTGTGATTTCTGTCTGATTTTATTCATAATCCTTTTCTCAAGCCCTTAATCGCTGATTTTCTTCCTTTCTAAGGGTTTTAATTTTATCTTATTTCTCATCTACTTATCTCACTAACTGTTCCTTCCCGCTTGTCAGATGAAAAAGTCTCCACATCTTTCAAGCTCCCAGTTTACATTTGTCTGTCTGTAGCTTACTCGTTTGTAATAAGTTACATTCTTCCTAATTACCTCCTGATACAAAAATCAGAATATGTTTAATCTATCTTATGCATTGTCTCCATTTTCTTTGTAAATGTCAGTAGCGAGAGTTGAACAGACTTCATATACAACTTGTACAGCTTATTCTGTCTCCCTGAAATTCCCCCATTTGTCGTAACTGTTAAGTGAGTAATAGTGGGCTAAAAAAATGCTGTTTGTTAAGAACAGTGGCACTAAAAGTTCCTTGCGAGATTTCTTCACCCCAGTTGCTCCAACACATGCTTTTTAATATTTGATTGATTCTATAATTGTAATTTAACATCATCTGCCCAATTTCTCTAACTTTAATTAGATCTTTACACTGCTCACTGTCAATGAAATTGTTCAATCTAGAAAGATTATTATATTGTCCTGTTAAACTACTTCAAAATAGCAAAAATTAAAAGGGAGAGTAGAGTCATCCCACGGAGTACATACCTCAGAGGACTTTCTTGTCGAGTTTCATAGGCGTAACATGAATCCTGGTTTTTCTGTAGTCGCCTCTCAAGAATTTCTTGAATTGTCCCAAGTACTGCATCTACTTGGTAGTTTGATATGAAGTAGATATTGACTGGTAGCTCTTTAACTATATCCAAGAAATGACTGCCCTTCATTACTTTGATGAGCAGAGCAACCTCTTCCTCTCTGCAATATATGCTCATATTCTTCCACTGAAAAAAATATATAAATTAATAGAGACAAGGGACATAGGAACTTGCGATATAGTTCACTGGTAATATTCACCAAATCTTGTATTGCATGTTGGGCAATGCTGTTGTGAAAGAAGCTTTCCTCTCTCTGGTTGAATTAAAACCAAAAATGATAGTATGCTAAAGTCAGTTTCAGCTATTTACACTCTGAAATTGGTCTTCTACCCAGTTCGTTTATGTTCAGACCCCTAGTAAGAAAACTCCTTCTTCACTTCAGACTTGATGCCAAGAGTCAAAAGCATGTAGTAAACATCAACCTACAAATGTCATTTGATATCAAATTCGCCCAATTTCGGAATAAACTCTGAAGGAGATTTTGTAAGTTATAAGCAATCTGTCACCAAGTGGACTTACCACTTATCAAATCCCTTTTCTGTGTTTAGTCTGTGGTTAAATGGATTTGATAATAAATGACATTTGTAGCTTAGTGTTTGTGAGCATAAAAAACGTCTCAGTGTACTTGAGAAAAATTCATAAAAAAATCACTTACTCCACTCTAAGTCCTCACGTGACACGTAACCATATAATAGGGACCTTGGATATATTTTAAGATATTGTCCTTAAATGTCCTCGTTGTACAATTACCGCTTGTCTTGCAAGACCAGAAAGATGACGTCAACATTTGATCAGTTATAGATATTTCTAAAGAACTCCACTGAGCATTACAGCAAAGTTTCATGTGGAATTACAGCAGTCCCACATATTGTTTTTTTCACTTCCTGCACTAGCGATACAGTCCTTAATGGTAATCTGTTATAAAAACAGATATTTCCCCTTACCTCAATCAGTGACCTCGAAATGATGATATGTGACTCAAGGTAATTCCTTGGCACGTAGATCTCGTACTGGAAGCAAGCGTTCAGTTCCCTGGCGGTCAGTAGCAAAGTGTTGTACATCTGCCAGTGAACACTAAGTTTAAAATATTTATTCTTATTGGTATTGATAATGTGGCTCTCCATGTAGCAAGCCATATAGCAGTAATGTTTATTCATACTAACAAGAAAATTGTGACATTTGCTTTATTATTCATTCATAGCAATATTTTAGAAATCGACTTACAAGCTTATAGACATACTTGACTCCAGCCAGACAAAAAAAAAAAGATTTAGGGAAATAAATGACAGACCTATATCTTAGCTGACTAAGAACCTTAATTCATTAACACCAGAAAAGGATCCACCTCATACTTCTGTGCAATAGGGGTAGTTGTCCTTTATTCTAGCAGCAAGGGCCAACAACTCTTCCTTTTCCAGAACTTGACGAAGCTGAGAACCGACTTCCTCGCGGTTCATGATCGGTGCTTTGGTCCTCCTCCCTGATAAGCATACAGTTTTTTCAAAGATTTTGTTTCATTAGAAAGTGAAATACTGTTTTGATTATCTATAGTAAAATCTTCTAAGAAAAGGAAAAATACACAGACAAAATCATAACACCTCACATGGATAATTTAAGAGAGATCACACAAATATTAGGCCCCTCCAATCCTTTTATCTGCACTTATCCGAATATACTTGGGAAATCTTTAATTAACGTTCAGCAGGAAGCAGTTTCCAAAGACATAGGTGTTTATGAGATCCCCTGTAAGATTGTGATAAGTTATGCCATGGTTTCACTGGAATATCTCTCTTGGAAAGATTAACTCAGCATAAACGATCAGTTAGATATGGACAACATAGTTCGGCAATTTTCCATCATCTAAACACGAACCATACCATGGATTAGAACTCATCCCGAATTTTATACAAGAGCAGCTGTTGATACAAATGTCAGATGGTAGAATCTTCACTGGTAAAACAAGATAATAGGATAAACCCTTCCAATAAAGCCAGGAACTCTGACCAGATAGACAAGATTAAGACAAGTAAAAGAACCAACAGCGGCTTAGCGGTGACCCCAGCCATCACCTAAGGCCATATTTCCTACTCTATATTTCGCTGTCATTCACAGCTTCATAAGGATGGAAGTGAGTCCACCGAAAAATAGTCCTTAGCGTGAAACCAGTGTTTTAATGGGTCTTTTATACTTGAGATGTATATGCATATATATATATATATATATATATATATATAGATATATATATACAAACGGAATGCGACTGCAATTAACGTTATCATCATAACCTCTTATCCTTCCCCCCAATCCCCAATTTTTCCCCCCCCCTCTCTCTCTCTCCTCTCTCTCTCTTCTCTCTCTCTCTCTCTCTCTCATCAATCAAATGACACTTACTTCAAAGAAATTTCAGAATGTTTAGAGCATAACTCCCTGCCTTGCAAGTTTTACGTTGTTGATTTTTATATTTGTTCTGATAACCAACACCAGCACAAAATATGAACATTTGTTATCTGTAAACAAACCTTTATACAACGAACAAACTCGAAAGTTCCAACACTAGCAGAGCCACTCACTCCTTTGCACTGATCCACCGATGTATTTCTGGAGACTGAGGTAAGAACCGCAATACTTGTAGAGCCTCGAAGATGCCTGAGCCTATTTATTTTAACGCCCAGATGAATGTTACTGAGTAAATTGTGTCCTATCAGTGCCTTACACGTCACATTCCTTTACAGCTGTTTTGCGCATACGTGCATGACTCATTAGTCATCGGCGTTTTGAAAGACTTCGAGAGGCTAATAGTTCACTGTGACTATTGCACTGACGTATGAATCTTGTGGAGAAGTTGGTCCTGTATGTTTTGTATTTCCTATATGGTCCCTTGGAAGATGCATATAAAAGATTTTTACATGAAAATGGAAGGATATACAAAGACTTTCAGCTTTCATACCAAAGTCATCTTCAGGGTACTAACCCCTTTAAAATAAAAACTTACACAAAAAAGTAATAAAAAAAATTATAAAAGAGCAGCACTAACTTCAGTATCATCCATAAATACTGAAAGTATTCGATACACTCTTGAGAAATGTATTCCAAGCACGCCTTTCCCTTCATTGTTAACAAGCTTGTCGACTGTAGAGCGTTCAAATGATTTCAAGGCAACTGCCTCTCCTGTGCAATCTATAGGTCGTTGGACACGAAACAAACTAAACATATTCTGGGTGGCACCTGGCTACGTCCGATTTTATTGCTGGGTGACTAACGTAAGAGAAGGTTGAATTCTAACGATAACTGAACGTTTCGTAATGGCTTTTAACAGGAATATATATATATATATATATATATATATATATATTATATATAGATATATATATATATATATATATATATCGATATATATATATATATATATATATATATATATATAATATATAAAGTATATATATATATAGTATATATATATTATATATATATATATATATATATATATATATCTAATATATATACATATATATATATATATACTATATATATACGTATATATATATATATATTATATATATATATAATCTAATATCGATAGCGTATATAATATATATATCCAATATATATACGTATATATATATATATATATAATAATGTATACTATATATATATACATATATACCTAATATATAAGTATATATATATATATATATATATATATACATAAGGGCCGGAGCTGGAGCTCAAGAAGATATATTCCGAAGGAAGTAGTAGGGAAAGGCATCCTCAGCTTTCAACAGTTTATTCCCCCTGATCCCAACTCCTTGACGAGGTGGGGGGGCATAGGGATCCACTGCAGAGAGAGTACGCCCCTTTACCCCTTTATATGCTCTCTGCTTTGGATCCAACTGAACATTGGGACCTTTAACTCCTTTACTCCTCCTCTTATAAATTTTCCCTCTTCCCTTCTTCTTCTTTTGTTGACGACCTTGGCATGATTTTGGACTATTGAATTGACTGCTCATTTAACTTGATGGAGGGTGGAGTTGGACGGCATGCCACTTCACCCGTAAAAACTAAAGTACCTGACGTGGTTGAGCGAGGAGAAATTTTTATGTCAAGCCATGCCTGCAGTGCTGGGTCGATCTCGTGGACTGACGGCTCTTAAGGCATTGTGGGTATGGCGTATATCCAGGTGAGTGTCCCAGGGCAGTTACCATGGTGTAACAGTATTGCTCCTCCCCCAGTTGGGCCTCCCTGGTGAGAGGGACCTCATCCTGGACGAAATTTAAATCTTAATTATATGGAAAAATTTAACAAAACCCCCTCACGACTTCTGGAACGGATTTGGACCACTCTGAAGAAAGCTCAAGTCACAAAGACCAGGTTGGTATTAAAACTTTAATACCATATACCAGACCAAGGAAACCTAAGTACCGACATGACCCAACTTTGACTCACTTTGACTCCCTCTTTGGGAGTGGAAGTTGGTCAAGGTTTCTTACTATGGAAGCAGAACAAAATATTTTCAGCTTTTGAAATTGGAAAAATTGCTTTGTTATTAAAATAGCCATCCACGGCAGAAAAATGTCGTTCAGAAAAATAAAAGAAAAGACTTGGCTTATAGAAGCTACAACAAAAAAGTCAGTCTGAAGATTATTTGTCTTTAAAAACAATAGATAACATTATTGTCAAAGTAAAAAAACATGATAATATGAACAGTATCCGGGTAACCATCGTACGTCCTGACAATAACGATGAGCCAATAAATAAGAAAATGCTGTTAGACTCTCTCAAAAAGAGATACCCCAAGGTAGAGGATTGCGAGGTTTATGATGCGATAAGCAAAAGAGGTAATAAACAAATACTAAAAATAGCAAAAATAAAATTTGAGGGTTCAGATCTACCTCAAAAAATAAAAATTCTAGGCCAAAATAGAGAATTAAGACCCTATATTCCAAAGCCACTGCAGTGTCAAAATTGCAGTAAGTATGGACACACAAAGAGAAATTGTAGGAATGAACCGGTGTGCGCTTACTGTGGATCTACAGAACACACCACCAAATGGAAGTGTGGTGAACCTAAGTGTGTAAACTGTGAGCAGAATCATCATGCAAGATCCAAAGAATGCATGCATTACATATACAACACTGAACTAAAAATGTTAAAAGAAAGAACAGGCATGCCTATAGCAGAGGCTAAATTAGAATTAAAAGTGAGAGGAATTCAAGATCCTGCTAAGAAACGTACATATTCTTCTATAACGGGAACCAGTAATGAAACAAAAACATACTGATAGAAGTAACAAGATGCAACAAAGTAGGTCTCAAGAAGAAGTCTGTAATATGCAGGAAAAAATCTAAGATAGTAAAAAATCAGGAAACAAGTGCAAATGAATTAGATAATATTCTATCAAAAAATTCATTTGAGGTGTTAATGCATATAGAAGCACAAGAAATACTATCACAGAGGTGGAAGTAGGAAGTTGTGATGTACCGAAAATTAAAGAAAAAAAAAAGACCTTTTAGAGAGAACACCACCAAAAACAAAGAAACCAACTATAATCAGAGAAACATCGGTCAACCAAAACCAAAGAAAGATATGAAGAAAGAACAAAACAAAATGTGGACATACCTTTATCTCCTAAAATAATAATAAAACCTATGATGCAGAGATCCAAAAAACCAAAGAAGTGGAGGAGAACCATACCATGGATGATGGTGACTATGTCAGGGTGATGAGATTACTCCATCACCAATAATCGGTACAATAAGACAAATAAAGCAGTATATATACATGACAACACATGTGCTGCAATGATTGCTTCATTGCATTGTGCAATGATAACAAAATATAACAAAAGATTGCTTAACAAATATTATAAGAAATTTTATGAAATATAGAAAGAAAGAGGCCACCGATTTAAACACCCATGAAAAGGATGTATGTGCATTGAGCACTTAAAAATATATAAAAGATAAACAACTGAATGTGGTAAATAAAATTTTAGAAAAAATTCAAGTTGATGATAATACAAAAAGAAACAAAACACGACCGATATAACTAATATTTTCAATAGTTATATTATACAATGGAACGTAAATGGTCTACAGACCAGATACACCTGGAGGGGAAGTACAAAGGTTATTAAAGGAATATGAACCAATGATATTATGTCTACAACATGTCAATAATACAACTCCAACAATAGGTAAATATCCTTAATATCAACATCACAGGTAGAAGAAGGAAATTTAGGTACAGCCATATATGTACATAACAAAGTATGTTATGACAAAGTACCTGTAAACATAGCTGACCTCCAAATATCAGGTATTAAAATTCGAATTAAAAACTATAATTATATCATTTATTTAATTTTATACAACCAACCAAATAAAAATTACAATATTGATAAACTTGGAGAATTACTTAAAAATGCCAAAGAACCTATGTTAATAGTAGGGGATTTTAATGCTCACAACCCAATATGGGACTGTAACTGTTCAAACTCAAATAGAGCAGGAAGTAAAGTAGAAGAACTTATAGATTCAAATGACATATGTTGTATAAATGATGATGAAGTTAGCACATATTATTCAAAAACACATGGTACATTTTCCTCTGTAGACTTAACTCTATGTTCAACAAGTATAGTTGACAGATTAGATTGGAACACAATTGATGACTTGTACACCAGTGATCATTTCCCAATATTAATTTCCTTTTTACAAAATAGCCCAGCAAAACACGTTCCTCACTATAATATTTATAAAGCAGACTGGGAGCAATATGAAATGCATACTAGAAGTATACCACCATTTGAATATCTAAAAGACCCCATATGAAACTAATAAGTTTCTTGTTTCATTTCATCAAAAATGCTGCTGATAAAGCAATACCAACTCAAAACCCCCCCCATCCAACAAAACACAAAGTTCCATGGTGGTCCGAAAAGCTAACAGAATTAATAAATATAAAACACTCCAATAGGGAGACGATTGGATAATTTGAATAGGAAAGTTCAGTAAATAAATAAAACATTACCAATATTAGAAAGTACTTTACAAAAATGACTATATTTTTGTTACTAGAAATTGAGGCATTAAAACCTATATACAACAAAATATCTGCACAATTTCGAAAGGAAGTAATTCAAGGAAGAATAATTTCATGGAGGAAATATGTATCAGATCTCTCTAATAATACTCCCATAAAAAAAATATGGGAAAAATTCAGGAAAATAAATGGTACCCATGTGAAACCACCCAGACATGCCATATTAAAAGACGGAAAAAGAATGCTCGATCCAAAAAGAAATGATAATATAATAGAGAAAACTTAGCGACTGTAAGTAGTGACAGAAATTTTAGATGATCACTTCCGCATAAAGAAAAATAATATAGAACTAATAGCAATAAATTTTGAAACAATAGAAGACATATATTATAATAGGAAATTTAATATGGAAGAGTTGGAATTTGCTCTCACTAACAGCAATAAATCTGCTCCTGGAGGTGACAATATTTGTTTTGAGATGATCTGCCACTTAGCACCTCTGGGGAAGACATACTTGTTACAATTTTATAATCATTTATGGCTTAGAAATTTATTTCCTGATAATGGCGTAAAGCTATATAATACCTATCCCCAAACCTGGAAAAAGATCCAAGTGATGCAAATAACTACAGACCAATTTCACTAACAAGTTGCTTGTTGCAAGTTACTAGAAAAAATGGTAAATGCTCGATTAACATGGCACATTCGAGAAAATAAAATCTTGACTCCCACTCAATTTGGGTCACAGTGCACAGATCTACGTTAGATTCTCTCTCTAACCTCGAAGACCATATACGAAGAGGATTTGAGCGAAAGCAAATAACTGTAGCAGTCTTTTTTTGACATCGAAAAGGCTTATGATACTACCTGGACGGTACCCTATATTAAAAAACTTTACAAAATAACAAAAACATTCGTGGACATTTACCTAGGTTCATCCAAAACTTTTTAACAAATCGTAGCTTTCAAGTGAGAATCGATGATGTATTATCGAGAACATTTCCACTTGAAAATGGTGTTCCACAGGGAAGTGTCCTTAGTGGTACACTGTTTACCCTGGCAATTAATGATATTAATAAAAATCTACCCACTGGAATTAAAAGCAACCTTTACATGGATGATTTTGCCATATATTTATTCAGCCTCTCGTATTAAACATGCAGAACGCATCATTAATAAAAGTATTATAAAAATAAATGATGGACCTCATCTGTAGGTTTAAGTTATCCATACATAAGACTCAAGCAGTAGTATTTTATAAAGATAAAAGATGGATGAATGATGAAGTAATAGATTTAAAAATCAGAAATCATAATAATACCAATTGGACAAACTGCAAAATTTTTAGGTTTAGTGTTTGATACTCACTTAAACTGGAAACCACACATAACATACTTGAAATCAAAATGTAAAAAAGCATTAAATCTAATTAGAAAATTATCAAACAAAAACAATTGGGGAGCCGATAGACAAACCCTTACATTACTGTACAAAGCAACAGTCCTATCTATAATTGATTACGGTAGCGAAGTATAATGGCTCGGCGTCAGACGCAGCACCCTGAATAAAAAACGTTTGGACCCAGTTTCATAATGAGGGCCTTAGAATATGTTCAGGAGCCTTTAAATCATCACCGACCTCTTCCTTACAGGTTGAATGTGGTGAACTACCTCTCTCTCTCCATAGAGAGCTTGTTATAATGAAGAGTGCTCTGAGAATTAAGACAAGCGATTCTCCAACAAAAAATTATTTGAACTCAGAGATATTTTTATAAACAATCATCCACCCCCTTTTCCAATTAGAGCTAGAAGACTGTTTGAGTCACTAAATGTGAATATACAAATTCCTCCAGTAGTAAAATTTCCTCCGCCTTGGACAATGAATAAAATGAAAACTTGCACACAATTAAAATATTTATCAAAAAAAAAATACTTATATACGCCATCACACCATAGACAACGTACAAATAGGAAACCATATGGAACCGAAAGGTCCACATTAGGCAATATTCACAGATGGATCTAAATCGGAACATGGAGTGGGATATGCTGCAGTGTCCCAGGACAAATCATACCAATTCTCTCTTCCTAATACAGCTTCTATATTCACAGCAGAACTTTGCGCAATAGCCTCGGCCATAAAAATAATTAAAGAAACATCACTCAATAATTTTTGTGATTTTTAGTGACTCGAGAAGTGCCATAGAAGCCATCAGAGTTACAAACCAAAAATAATATAGTTACAAACAAATTAAATTAACACTTTCATAAATTAGATATTATTGGGAAAAAAGTAGAAATATGTTGGATCCCTGCCCATGTAGGGATCAAAGGAAATGAAGAGGCTGACAAAGCAGCCAAAGAAGCAATTCAAATGACAAGATCAAGTGTGAATCTCCCAATGAGTGATTATGTAACATACATAAAGATGGGTATTTTAAGGAAATGGCAACATATTTGGAATGAAGAGTCAGAAAATAACAAATTAAAGCAAATAAAACCTGATGTTGGAAAATGGAGTTCATCATATCAGAGAGAGAGACATGAACAAGTAATTCTGACACGTCTCCGTATAGGCCATACCCGTCTGACACATGGACACTTAATGAGCAGCCCACACGACTCTGCTCCAGAGTGTTCGGAGTGCAAGAGTTGGTAACAGTCAGACATGTCTTGTGCGAGTGTCCAAAGTATGACCAGCAGAGACTGTCACTTTTGGAAATAAGACAATAAAAGAAATTTGTCAGAATCTTTTACATTTTCGGTAGTTCCGATTTTGACTTTTTTGAGGAACTGCAATTTAATTGATACAATATAAAACATTGGTGTTTTTAGTGAATTTTAAAACAATTTCAAAAAGTTAAAAAACTAATTCTGAATTTAATATACCGTTTTAGTATGTATGTAAGGGAACATGAGTAAAAGTATTTATTGTGTGTGTATTCTAGTATGAAAGCATTTGCCATGGTGCAATTTATTTATTTATCCTGAATGACCAACTTGGTCCCAGCTCTGGCCTAAGAGCTAGACCTGGCATTTTATCTAATCCTTCGGGCCAGCCCTAGGAGAGCTGAAAATCAGCTCAGTGGTCTGGTTAAACTACTTTTATAATAATAATAATCAACAGTTTATTAATGCCGACGTTTCGCGACGAATTCCAGGTCGCATTTTCAAGGCTAAAAATATATATAAGTTTACGAACATTAATAATTGATCTAATTTAATCTATATTAAAAATGTCATGGCGACAGCTCTCAATACAGTAAAAAAGTAAAAAGTTAAAAGGTAAAAGGTAAAAGTTAAAAGTTTAAAAGTTAAAATTGAACAGCACCTTCAAAGTTCAGACATATTAAAAGTACAGGACTTCACTAAAATTTCAGAAACACCTACCTATACAAAGAAAGAGTAAACTGACACAATATAGGTAAAAATACAGTGAGCAGACCAGCTGCCCAAACTAGGCTATGAACAATTTTACAGAGGACTTTGGGTATTTAACGATGGTACAGTCTTTTTAATAATAATAGATTCTAAAATTTGTCAGGTTGTTGTTGTTCCGCAGTTGGCCCAAGATAGAAAATTCCTTGCTGTCAATATATGTTTTACATGTTTTTGAGTGATTCCGTATATTGGATTGTTCTGGATTTGATAAACTACTACCTGTTCTATGGCTTATGCCCCCTGGGGTGGGAATCAAATCGAAAACCTTCAACAGCCTCCTCGTGCATCCACGTATGTCCTGTGATCACATCTCGGGCAAGTATATTTATATACGACGCTGGACGAAAGCAGAGGACTGAGTCGGTCTTTGACTCTAAACAGCGATCCAATGGTTTTAAGGATTTTTGGGGATAATTTTCAAGTCCACAGCCGGGAAACATCTTTTGAATAGTGGATGTGCATGTTCTCCTAAAGGTATCATCATGCAAGAAAGGGAAACTTGCAAACATCTTTAGTCTCGATACAGTAGAAAGATACCGGTGTTGAATGCACCATTTTGCTCTGTCAGCAGTTTGTTTAGAGATCTGAAAAAAAAAAGTCGTGAAGGAAAACAATTATTATTAAAATATTTCACCAGAAAGGATATTTCGTCGTGAAAGCTTATCCAGTTTGATGAGTGAGTATAAGCTCTATGGAGGAGGGTTAAAATAGAGTTCCGTTTAAAATTAAAGAAACACGAACTATAAAAATTCATTCCCAAACCAGTAAATGTGTTTTTTCTATACACACCTGTGTAAAAGCCTGAGTCATCTCTGGAAACAATAAGATCAAGGAAGGGAAGCCTGTTATTTACCTCTTTCTCCATAGTAAACCTTATGTTTGGATGTTGTCGGTTGACGAACTCAAGGAAAGGACTCTGCAAGGCATTCATAACGAAACAAGGCGAACGTGTCGTCAACGAATCTCCGATAAATAGGGGAAGGAACCTAATGGGACATTCATCCATTATACGCTCCTCCAGGGAGCACATAAAGATGTTAGCAAAAATTGGACCCAATGGTGATCCATGGCCATCCATATTGACAGCAAGGAATTTTCTATCTTGGGCCAACTGCGGAACAACAACAGCCTGACAATTTTAGAATCTATCATTATTAAAAAGACTGTACCGTCGTTAAATACCCAAACGTCCTCTGTAAAATTGTTCATAGCCTAGTTTGGGCAGCTGGTCTGCCTCACTGTATTTTTACCTATATTGTATCAGTTTTACTCTTTCTTTTGTATAGGTAGGTGTTTCTGAAATTTTAGTGAAGTCCTGTACTTTTAATATGTCTGACTTTGAAGGTGCTGTTTTCAATTTTAACTTTTAACTTTTAACTTTTAACTTTTTAACTTTTAACTTTTAACTTTTAAATTTTACCTTTTTACCTTTAAAACCTTTTACAATTTTACCTTTTACCTTTTTACCTTTTAACCTTTTAACTTTTTTTTTACTGTATTGAGAGCTGTTGCCATGACATTTTTAATATAAATTAAATTAGATCAATTATTAATGTTCGTAAACTTATATATATTTTTAGCCTTGAAATGCGACCTGAATTCGTCGCGAAACGGTTTCGGCATTAATAAACTGTTGAAAGATGAGGATGCCTTTCCCTACTACTTCCTCGGAATATAGATATATATATATATATATATATATATATATATATATATATATATATATATATATATATATATATATATCTAATATATATATATATATATATATATATATATATATATATATATATATATATATATATATATACGTATATATATATACGTATATATATATATATATATATATATATATATATATATATATACTATATATATATATATCTAACCACCCTCTTATTAAAAGTACACAAGTTGGAAACCCTTACTTGTTGTCAATGGTGCCCTCTGTCTGCAAACATGTCATTAGGCTATTAAGATCACGTAAGTATAAAAATATACTATTTATTACCCAAAGCAGATGAATATAGAATAGAACAAAATGATTAACAAGTCATAGTGACAAAAACCCAAATCTGCCCATAAAGAAAACTAGTAAGTTATCACTCTACCCTCCTGACTTTTAGGCATTTCTTTTTCATTAATAGCAATACTATAAAACTTTTTGTGTGCTTTTTTATAACATGAATCAATTAAATGAGGTGGGTAGCAGAGATCGTTTCCTATCTTTTTTATGTATTCTATTTCTTACGTAAAGCACATAGGAACATTGAAGAAAAAATGGAAATTTTAATATTAAGATGGTGGCCAGAAAAAAAATGTACTTATGTTAAATTATTTGTAGGTTTTCTATAAATACTGAATTTACATTGGAAAGATTCTCTATGTATTAATACATATTTTAGTAGTTCTGGACAAAACTGACTACATATCACGCATGCATACTTTACTAGAAGATGGAATAACTTACAAAAACTCGCAAAAAATCCGTTGGACCAAGTAATAAAAAACTTTAATATCAATATCAAACAAATTCTTAAAGATAAAAAAGAACTTATGTGTCAGTTAACTGTAAAGTGTCCCTCATTACCTTATTTATATGACCTAGTTAAAACTCGTAAGGGAAACAAACCTATGCGCCCAATTATTAGTACTGTAGGATCAATTGCTTATAAACTATCTAAATATCTTTCTCAATTGTTTTCCCCGCTACTAGGAACTGTATCTAATTCACACATCCGGAATTCTCTTGATCTCGTGGAAAAATTAATTAACATTGTACTAAACCCTAGCGATATATTTGTCAGTTTTGATGTATGTTCCTTGTTTACAAAAGTCCCTATTGACTCTGTGCTAGAATATTTAAGTAATGAACTTGTATTGCATGAATTGCCTATGTCCGTTAGTCACATGATTTCATTGATTAAGTTATATATTTGTGATTGCAGATTTATTTTTAATGGAGAATATTACCAACAAATATTTGGTATGGCCATGGGTAACACTTTATCACCTCTCCTTTGAAACTTATATATGGAATTTTTTGAAAGACAACACCTCCCGAATATCACACTTATCCCCTTAAAGTGGTACAGATATGTAGATGACATCTTAGTAGTCTTACCTGTTGGTATCGATGTAAATGATTTATTGTCTAAATTGAATAATTCAGTGCCATCCATAAAATTCATTGTTGAAATTGAAAACAACAATGTCATCCCTTTCCTAGATGTATTAATACATAGAGAATCTTTCCAATGTAAATTCAGTATTTATAGAAAACCTACAAATAATTTAACATATGTACATTTTTATTCTGGCCACCATCTTAATATTAAAATTTCCATTTTTTCTTCAATGTTCCTATGTGCTTTACGTAAGAAATAAAATACATAAAAAAGATAGGAAACGATCTCTGCTACCCACCTCATTTAATTGATTTATGTTATAAAAAAGCTCACAAAAAGTTTTATAGCGTTGCTATTAATGAAAAAGAAATGCCTAAAAATGTACTTAGCTTACCTTACTTTCGTGGATTTGAAACCATAAAATCAATATTTAAATCGTTTAATGTTAATGTAGTGTTCTCTTATAACAATGCCATTAAAGATATGCTAATTAAGAACAGTCCTGCAACAAATAACAACATCATTTACAAAATTCCTTGTAAGGATTGCCCATCGTTTTACGTTGGTCAGTTAAGTAAAAATTTGTGTACGTATTAAGCTGCATATTTATTCAGTTAGAACAGCCCAGACTTCAAATGCACTGTTTATCCATCTGAGTGAAAAATCTAATTGTATTAATTGGGGTGGTACCTCAGTAATTGTTAGATCTAATGATTATGTTTCAAGAAATTTACTGGAATCAGCAATTATACAAATCACTAATAAAAACAACCTAAATCTTAGTCTGGGAATGTACCATTTTGACCCGTATATTTGTAAAATGTTTATGAAGGACCTTAGAATAAATGAACTACTAATAAATTAGTTCCGCATGTATATATAGTTATTATTTCTCTCTCTCTCTCTCCTCTCTCTCTCTCTCTCTCTCTCTCTCTCTCTCTCTCTTGCTCGATATTCTCTCTCCCTCTCTCTCTTGCTCGATATATTTATATTTTTTCTTTTTTTTCTTCGTCTTTTCATTAATGTTTTTTTTTGAACATTTTTGTAAATTTCATGGTAATAAGTTGTATATGCCTCCTTTTTTTCCAAAATGTATTGTTTTCCTAGATGATCATCTGTTGACCGCGGTTGTGTATTCTCAGTTGTGCTGAGTAAAGGCTAGAACTAGACCGAAAAAGAAAGTGGCTTGGCTATATCTCGCTTTTCATTTTTTTCCTTCGTGGCAAAACCTTTATTTTATACAGTAGCATCACACCTTCGTGATCAAGTTATTCATATATATATATATATATATATATATATATACATATATATATATATATAACTTATATAGTATATATAATATGATCTATAATTATACATATCGTCTATAATCTCTCTCGTCTCCTCTCTCTCTCTCTCTCTCTCTCCTCTTCTATAATATATATATATATATCTTATATATATATATTATATATATATATTATTAGATATTATATAGATATATACATATATATATATATATATATATACATATATATATATACCATATATAGATATAGATATAATATATATACATATATATATAATACATTATATAATATAGATACAATATTATATATTACATATATATATTTACATTAATATAATAGATATATATATATAACATTATATATATATATATATCTATATATGAATGTATATAGTATTAATATAATATATATAGATACATTTTATATATGCATATATGTATCTATAGATATGATATTATAATATATATCATTATATATATAGATAATATAGATATATTATATAATATAAGATATATACTAATACCTTCTATACAGAGAGAGCGAGAGAGCGAGAGATATTTATATATATATATAGATATATATATATATAGATATATATAGATATATATATTATATATCTAATATTATACATATATATTATATATACAGAGAGAGAGAGAGAGAAGAGAGATATAATATATATATATATATAATAAATTTAATAAAAATTTTTTATTTTTAAATTAATATTTAAATTTTAAAATAATTAATTTAATTAGATTGGAATATATATCTACAATATACATATATATAATATATATTATAATATATATATAAGAAATATATTTATAAGATATATAGATATATATAAGATATATATATATATATATAATATATAACATATATATAGATATGGATATATATGATAGATATATATATAGATATATATATATAATATATACTATATATATATACATATTATATATATATATATATATATATATATATATAGCTATGGATATATATATATATATATATCGAAAATATATAATTGAATAAATAAAAATAATATATATATATCCTATATATAAAATATATGTTATATATATATATATATATATATATACATATATATATATATATTTATATATATATATATATATAATATATACATACTATATATATCATATATATATATATATATATATATATATATATATATATGAAGATATATATATATGTATATATGATATATATATATATATATATTATCTGTATTATCATTAAAATTAAATTTTGTTTTTATATTATTTATTAAACCTAGTTTTGTAAGTTTCATTTGTTTGACCTCCTCTCAAGTATAACAATTGTTTGCTGTTATTAACGTTCGTGCCTATCTTTATAGTGGTTGTGTGTGGTCCCTCCCCTGTGGATAAAGGGGGTGCCTTCTTAACCCTTAAACGCCGACTGGACGTATTATACTCGACTAAAATTGTCTGTCAGGTGCTTATTAGTTCCGTATAATATGTAGACTATAAAATGTTTTCTTAAATATTTGCGGAAAAGTAGTTATAGGCCTAGTTTGCAAAAAAATTTTAAACTCACTTGCCTTTAAAGGGATGCTGGGTAGTTCACGGATCAATT
>NC_087202.1:1061881-1114135 GCF_015104395.2 Macrobrachium nipponense | reverse complement strand
GCATCCGACAACTCCACGGCTCTCTCGTACGTGCGGAAACAGGGGGGGGGGGGACTCAGTCTTTCTCTCTGTACGAAGTAGCCAAGGATCTCCTCCTGTGGTCAAACGAAGCGAAGGTTCAGCTAGTCCCGAGATTTGTTCCGGGAAAGATGAACGTCCTGGCGGACGAGTTAAGTCGTCAACAGCAAGTGTTACCTCTGGAGTGGACTTTGGACAACAAGATTTGTCAGAAATTTTGGCGCCTTTGGGGACGACCGTCAATAGACCTGTTCGCGACATCAAGGAACAAACCGTCTTCCTCTCTTTTGTTCGCCAGTCCCAGATCCTCTAGCTTGGTCGGTGGACGCAATGCTGTTGGATTGGTCGGGTCTGGAAGCTTATGCATTCCCTCCGTTTGGTCTAATAAGAGAGGTGCTGAACAAGTTCATGTCGCACAGCAATGTAACGCTAACGTTAATCGCTCCCTTTTGGCCCAGGAAAGAGTGGTTTCCCGACCTTCTCCAGTTGTTAGTAGACTTCCCAGACTTCTTCCTCCAGAGAAGTGGCTTCTCAAACAACCTCACTTCAAGAGGTTCCACCAAAACTTGTCCGCTCTAGCTCTGACAGGGTTCAGACTGTCCGGAATCTTGTCAGAGCGAAAGGATTTTCAAGAAGAGCTGCAGAAGCTATCGCTCGTTGTAGGAGAGAGTTCTTCTAACAAACTCTATCAAGGGAAGTGGAGAATCTTCAGGAGAGTGGTGTAGAAGTGCTAAAGTCTCTACTTCTGCGACCTCTTTAACAGAAATAGCAGATTTTCTTATATTTCTTAGGAACTCTAAGAAACTGGCTCCTTCGACGATCAGAGGATATAGAGCCATGCTCTCTTCGGTTTTTCGACATCGAGGTTTGGATATTTCCTCCAATTCAGATCTGTCGGACCTCATTAGGTCTTTCGAAACCACTAAGCTCCCGCAGATACAGTGGCTTGGAACTTAGATGTGGTGCTTAAGTTCCTCATGGGGCCACCGTTTTGAGCCTTTGAAGTCGGCTTCACTCAGGAACTTGACTAAGAAGGCACTCTTTCTTATTGCACTAGCTTCTGCTAAGCGTGTCAGCGAATTGCACGCTATAGACAAAAGAGTCGGTTTCTCTCAAGGCAATGCTGTATTTTCGGTATCTTTGACCTTTCTAGCCAAAAATGAGAATCCTTCTAATCCTTGGCCGAGGAGTTTTGTGGTAAGGAACTTATTCTGATTTGGTTGGACATGAGGAGGAGGAAAGGCTCTTATGTCCAGTCAGGGCTATTAAGCAGTATCTGTTTGCCACTAAGGGTATTAGAGGACAATCTTCTAAGCTCTGGACCTCGGTTCAAAATCCCTCTCGTCCTCTTTCTAAGAATGCTATATCGTTCTTTATTAGAGAGCTTATCAGGGAAGCTCACTCGCAGTCCGAGAACGACAATCTTTCCGTTCTGAGAGTTAAAGCTCACGAGGTTAGAGCAGTGGCAACTTCTTTAGCATTCAGAAAGAATTTATCTTTAGCTTCGATTCTTCAGAGCACGTTCTGGAGATCGAATTCGGTTTTGCGAGTCATTATCTCAAAGAGATAGAAACGGTTTTCGAGAATTGTAAAACGTTAGGTCCGGTGGCGGTTTCTGGCATGGTGTTGGGAGAAACGGCACAGGGGTCGTCACCTCTATGCTAACTTTTCACCTTGAATAGGTTGTCGAGTTCAAGGGAAGCTGGGGGTACTGAGTACCTGGGATACTCACCAGTCTGTTAGGTCAGATTTTACAATGGTTGGGGTATATATGTTTTTAAATCTGGTGTTGGTGACAAATGTTTTGTATGATTGAATTTCTGGTCTTAGCCCAGGGCAAGGGCAATCTTTGTTGTTACTATCCTCCGTCAGTCAGCCTTGACTCGCTTGAACTACGGAAGGATTCCACTCCTGTAGAGGCTAACTTTGGGTCAAATTCCAATTCCTCTACAATAGTAAGAAGAGCACCGACCAGAGGCAGTAACAGTCTGCTGTAGCTCTCTTACAAGGTAAGGTACAACAGACACCTTGAGTGTTTACTGGTATTGCAATAAATGTAACCATTTAAAAATACTAGTGGTCCACTGAATCCCACCACCTTCCATAAATGTGTAATCAGCTCTATAATTGTTCGGTAAGACACTACAATAAAAATGAAAATTTTCATTATTAAAATGAAGTTTTATTGTATACTTACCGAACAATTATGATTATACCCACCTCCTCCCATTAGGTGGACGGACGGGCAGAAAGAATTGGATTCACCTGGGCAGTTGTACCTGGTTCTCTCGCGAGTGGAGGGAGATGACGTCATCACCACCAGTGTTGGCGACGCCGACGCGCTAAATTTGAATTTAGTATCCTGCCGCTCGTGGAAATCACGGCTCTATAATTGTTCGGTAAGTATACAATAAAACTTCATTTTAATAATGAAAATTTCATTTTCCTTAAAAACGTCGTGGTTAGGGACCGTGTTCCAATTGTTGTGATGAAAGTGCCCCAGCGTCTATGGGTTCAAGTGGTGTGCGGATTTATCACAGGAAATGCGACTCCGTAAACATCGAGATGGCGTCAATCTTCTAAAATATTTAATTGTAAGTAAAAATTTCGAAAGCGTTTTGGTGAGATTTGCACTGCGTTGGCCACCCTTTTCACTACCCTCTGTTTAATGCTTTAAATTTGGCATTAATTTCTAACTTTGGAGAAAATACTTACTTTGAAAGGAGAGTAGAGGTCTTTAGCTCCGTTCTTCACCAACAAGAAGCCACGACTGATGCCCACCTCCGGTGTCAGGACGCGTTATAAGTACTTTTTCGGAGGGTGTCCATCCGTGACCGTCTGTGTGTTGAGCCAGTCCATGCGGTTGTTTACCCTAGGTAGAATGAGGTGGCGATTGTCTGTCTGTCTGTGTTACCTATTTAGGCCTTAGTAAGTATTTACCTAAGCCTTACTTAGTCTTTTTAAGCCTTTAGTTATTTAAATAATATTTTGGCTTCTAAATCTCTTTCTAATTGTTACGTTGACTTTGGGATTGGTCAGTAGAGATTGCCACAATGAGAAACCTCAAAAGGCTTTGTCAGGCTATCGTAGGATACCTAGGAGTTGGTTATTAAACTGGATATTAGTATTGACTAATTTCTTTAGGCAATTTCGACCCTACTTAGGCCTGTTAAGGCTAGGTTAGGCTAGAGTGGTTGGTCAACAGTTGAACAGTGACTTGTTTGCTTGCAGCAAAACCACTTTTCCCGCAATATTTAATTGGCGAAACAGCGATACAATTAAACGACCAAATTGCGACCAGTCACTCGATAAAGACCACTTTTTTACTCTGTATTTGATTGGTGAAACAACAATACAATTAAATCTTTAAGCATACCATTCAAAAGATCTGATGAAGGGGAAATTGAAGATAGGAAAGATTTTATAAAAGATTTGTGACATTATAGACATTTAACTTAAACACACACACAAATAAAGGAGGCATAATGTAAGCAAGGGAGCTGTTTTAATGACAACACCCTTCTACTACTACTAATAGGAGCAGCCATTGTTAGTTATAAAATGTTGTTACAATAAGTATGTGTTTTCATACAATCAACTTACCTGTCAGATATATACATAGCTAAGACTCCGTCGTCCCCGACAGAAATTCAAATTTCGCGCCACTCGCTACAGGTAGGTCAGGGTGATCTACCGCCTGCCCTGCGGCGGCAGGACTAGGAACCATTCCCGTGTTACTTATCATATTTTCTCTGTCGCCGGTGGTATCAACATTGTTGTTACTACCTCCTGACTTAGATTCTTACTTATTTCAACCTTTTGATCATCGTTTTCTCGGCTTTTGGTGACGTATCTGGATCGTGGTTTTGGCATTCGCTACTGTGGACTGAATTTGGACTTGCTTTTTTATTTTTCTCAGTATGTCTGACTCAAAATGTGAGTGTGAGAATGTGTGTGAATGTAGGCTGCAGGGTGATGATAACCGAAGGCTTCGGTTGATCCTCACACTGTATGTCGTAAATGTAGGGGGTTTGAATGTTCTTCTACTAATACCTGTCATGAATGTGAGGGGTTAAATGCAGAAGAATGGAAGACTCTAACTTCTTATTTTGAGGAAGTTAGAGAGGGATAGGGTTAGACGTTTGAAGAGTGTGATACAAGGCCTATTGAGCCTTTTATTGACCCTATATCTAACCTTGATGATTTTGATTCTCCCTCTGTGTCGGATTCACAAGCTTTACTTTCAGAATCGGCCTCTGAAATCGCCGATCTGAAGGCTACTATCCATAAGATGAAGTCCAAAATGGCGGTCTTACAAGGTAAGGATAGTGAAAGTGAAGTGTTCAGTGAAGTGAGTGCTCCCAGTGTTGTGGAGGGGGTGGGGGCGTTTGATCGTCCCTGCGACGCTCCAGGCCTAGACCGCTTTCCAAGCTCCCATGCCCAGAGGAGAAGGAAAGTCGAAAGCCTTAAGGAGGTCGTGGGGAATCCCCAACGGTCAGACGTCCCTTCAGCAGGCTCTGTTTCGCTTCAGGCTGCTCAGGGCCGCTATAGAAAAAGCGTCCTGCGAGAGTGTTTCTCTTCCTCTCCCTCTCCTTCACCTAAACGAGGGTGGAAGGATTCGGACCTTTCTAGGCCACTGAAAAGGCATTTGAGAGAACCTGATTTGAATTCAAGCCCAGAGCGCTTCTCAGATGAAGCTCCTCCTTCTATCAAAAGGGCGAAGGTTGCGTCAACGTCTCCCTACATGGACGTAGCGGACCGCTTACCTTCGAATTCTCCTTCTCCTCCCATTGAAGATGACGTGGGAGAAGCTTCAAGGAAAATGCTTCTTGAAGAACACGGAGACGCTTTATCCCCTGCCGCTCCTCCTTCTCCGCGCTCTGTTCTCGAGCGCAAAGGCAAAGAAGTCTTCATCTTTTCTAAGAATGAAGCCCACCATTTCTATGAAGAGGGCTCTTCAGTCTTTGAATTTGTGGATGGATTCGAAGAAGGAGCTGGTCCGGACAGTCTTCTGCATGCCCCCAGCGAGACTCGCTGGTAAACGGGGCATTTGGTATCAGACGGGAGAGAATATGGGCCTTTCTCTTCCGTCTTCAACTGAAGCGGACTTTTCGACTTTAGTCGATGCGTCAAGAAGGCAAGGATTGAACTCTGCCCGTGTGACTTGGGGCATTTCAGAACTGGATCATCTCCTCAAGGGACTCTTCCATGTATTGGAAGTTTTCAACTTCTTAGATTGGTCCCTTGGGGTGATGTCCAAGAAGGCCCATGATTCAGAAGGACTTGATCCAGAAGTTCTCCTGTGTATTCTGTCATGTATCGACAAGGCGGTACAAGATGGCTCGTTAGAGATCTCCTCTTTATTTGGAGCGGGACTTCTTAAGAAGAGGACAGTCTTCAGTGCTTTTCTGACTAAATCAGTCTCCCACTCTCAAAGAGCAGCACTGTTGTACTCTCCCTTATCAGACTTTTTGTTTCCTTCTCAGTTAGTGAAAGACATTTCCCGATCATTAACTGAGAAGGCGACTCAAGACCTTCTTACCCAGTCATCAAGGAAGAAGAGACCTACGACTGCGGTGGAAAAGAAAGGACCGAGTACGTCGGTTCAGCCCTTTCGAGGAGGCCCTACCTCTAGAGCACCCTCAAGAAGGAAGGCTCCTGAGAAGAGAGGTAGGTCTGCCTTCCGTCCCTTTAAAAAGGGTAAATGATGCTTCTCTCCTCTAAACACCAGTAGGTGCCAGGCTCTTAGAATTTGTGGAAGCCTGGGCACGTATAGGCACGGACGTCTCATCTTTGTCCATGATAAGGAAAGGATACCTTATTCCTTTCCACGACAGTCCTCCCCTAACGTCAACTCCGCGGGAACTGTCAGCCAAATACAGGGACCCTGTACTGAGGGATACTCTTCGACTGATGGTGGATCAGATGTGGGACAAGAGAGCGATAGAACTAGTACTGGATCAAAACTCCCCGGGGTTTTACAATCGCCTTTTTCTGGTTGCAAAGGCCTCGGGGGGGCTGGAGACCAGTACTGGATGTCAGCTCTCTGAACAAATTTGTTCAGAAGGAGAAGTTCTCCATGGAGACTTCGGCCTTAGTTCTTTCAGCTTTACGCCAAGGAGATTGGATGGTGTCTCTGGATCTCCAGGACGCCTATTTCCACATACCGATTCACCCTTCGTCGAAGAAGTACCTCCGTTTTATGGCGGAGGGAAGGATATTTCAGTTCAGGGCCTTGTGTTTCGGCCTGTCCACAGCTCCTCAGGTCTTCACAAGCCTGATGAAGAATGTGGCAAGGTTTCTTCACCTCAAAGGTGTAAATATCTCTCTGTATCTGGACGACTGGCTCATCAGGGCCAGATCAGAGAGACAGTGTTTGGAGGACCTTATTCTGACCATGAACTTAATCAGGTCGTTGGGATTACTCGTGAACCTCGAGAAGTCGCAGCTGACCCCCAGACAGAACTTAGTCTATCTGGGGATTCAGATGGATTCTCAGGGTTTTCGAGTATTTCCTTCGCAAGAGAGACTCGCGAGAGGCTTGGAGAAAGTCTCTCTCTTCTTAGGGAAAGAACGGACGTCGGCGAGGGGATGGTTAAGCCTTCTGGGGACCCTTTCCTCGCTCGAACAGTTCTTTCCTCTAGGAAGACTTCATATTCGTCCACTTCAATTCTTTCTCAAGAGGTCTTGGAGTTGGAAGACAGGAAATCTAGCGGACGCCTTTCCCATTCCAGTGGAGATGAAACTGCACTTGGAATGGTGGTTGCCCCCATTGAAAGAGAACAAGGGAATCTCAATGAAGGTTCAGAGCCCCGACCTAGTGTTATACTCCGACGCGTCGGAGAAAGGTGGGGAGCTACTTTAGGCCAGAGAGAGGTGTTAGGCATCTGGGAAGCAGCGCAGGTGTCCTGGCACATAAACTGCAAGGAGCTCTTTGCCGTCCATCTGGCTCTAAAGAGACTAGAACCTTTGGTATTGAACCAAGTGGTTCAAGTAAATATGGACAATACCACAGCGTTGGCCTACATTCGGAAACAAGGAGGGACCCACTCCTTGTTCCTTTACGAACTGGCAAGAGATCTACTGCTTTGGACTTCCCAGAGGAATATCTCCCTGCTTACGAGATTTATTCAGGGAGTGAGAAACGTAAGGGCGGACAGGCTCAGCAGGAGGAACCAGGTCCTTCACACAGAGTGGAGCCTCCACTCAGAAGTGTGTCAGAGTCTCTGGTCTCTTTGGGGGACTCCCCATGTGGATCTCTTCGCCACATTCCTTTCCAAAAGACTGGAGGTATTTTGTTCGGTGGTAGAAGATCCCAGAGCTCTGATGGTAGACGCCTTCCTACTAGACTGGTCTCACGTAGACGTCTACGCTTTTCCTCCGTTCAAGATCCTGGGACTAGTTCTGAAGAAATTTGTAGCTTCAGAAGGAACACGGATGACCCTGATAGCCCTCTTTTGGCCAGCACAAGACTGGTTCACAGAGTTGGTGGAGTGGACAGTAGATTTTCCCAGATCCCTCCCAAGAAGGACGGATCTTCTCAAACAACCACACTTCCAGAGGTATCATCAAAACCTCCCCGCTCTCGCGCTGACTGCCTTTCGACTATCGAAAGACTTGTCAGAGCGAGAGGGTTTTCTCGCAAGGTTGCAAGCGCGATTGCGAGAGCCCGCAGAGCTTCCACTAGACGAGTATATCGGTCTAAGTGGGAAGTTTTTAGAAGGTGGTGTAATTCTAAGAAGTTGTCCTCCTCCACTACCTCTGTGACGGAAATCGCGGATTTCTTATTATTCTTGAGGGAAGATTCGCATCTATCGGTACCCACAATAAAGGGTTACAGAAGTATGCTTTCGGCAGTCTTCAGGAATAGAGGACTAGATCTAACAGGGAATAAGGATCTCCATGATCTCATAAGATCCTTTGAGACTACGAAGTCGCTGGGGCCAGCTCCTCCTAGCTGGAACCTTGATGTAGTTTTAAAATTACTTTCCTCTGATAAGTTCGATCCTCCTCATCTGACATCTTTTCGAGACCTGACTAGAAAATGTTTGTTCCTATTAGCTTTAGCCACAGTAAAAAGAGTTAGTGAACTGCATGCTCTAGAGGATAAAGTGGGATTTAAAGGGGACTCGGCCATCTGCTCGTTTAAAGCTTTATTTCTGGCTAAAAACGAGAATCCCTCGAATCCCTGGCCTAGGACCTTCAAGGTTAAAGGTTTATCGAGTCTCGTCGGGAGAGAAGCAGAAAGATCTCTGTGTCCTGTAAGAGCTCTGAAATTCTATCTTCAGAGAAAACAACAGATGGGGGGCTCGACACAAGGTCTTTGGTGTGCGGTAAAAGACCCCACTAGACCGATGTCCAAGAATGCTCTAGCGTTCTTTGTTAGAAGCGTCATTACAGATGCGCATAGATCTGTCCTGACGACGCTTTTCGACTTCTAAAAGTGAAAGCTCATGAAGTAAGGAGCAGTAGCGACATCTCTCTCGTTTCATAAAAAAATATGTCGCTAAAGAACATCTTGGAAGCGACATTTTGGAGATGCAACTCAGTATTTGCAGCTCACTACTGAGAGATGTTCGTGTGACCTATGAGAATTGTTTTTTCTATGGTCCTTTCGTGTCAGCGGATACGATACTGGGTACAGGAGCTAACACCAATCTTTAATTTATACTTACAGTCTATTAGATATGTTCTAGACTTCTGCTGACAAAGTGCAGACGTCGCACTGGCGGCCAGTCACTATTGTTCAGTAAGGAACAAAACTCGTGATATCTTTTTAGATTAGTATCATTTTTTTTTGGAAATTATGTGTGTGTGCGTAATGTGTTTTTGAGTTTTGGTTGTTGTGAAGAGTTCGGGGATAACTCGGAACAATCTTTAGTTCTAACATATGGTTAGGATCAGGTGGTCGGGATTGGTTGTGTGCTCCTTCATAAGGGTGTGTCATATAAGTGGATCAGCACCCATTGACAAAGTCCTTTCAGGCTCTGCCGAGTAAGCGGATAAGACCCCATCGGCAGACCCACAAGAACTCTTGGCCATAGATCATATATCTCGCTAAAGTTTCTTGAGGTGATGCAGACTACTGGGCAAACACCCACGAAGTCTACCACCTATCAGGTAGGAACCAAGGTTTTATTTATACCTACAACATATGTTGTTTACCTGTCTATTCCATAAGTAGCTGTCTCTTACCCTCCACCAAAGGGTGCCAATCAGCTATGTATATATCTGACAGGTAAGTTGATTGTATGAAAATGATATTGTTATGATACAATAAAGTTTCATACATACTTACCTGGCAGATATATACGATTGAAGACCCACCCAGCCTCCCCGCAGGAGACAGGTGGAAGAGAGAATCTGATTAGAAAACGGGAATGGTTCCTAGTCCTGCCACCCAGAGCAGGGCGGTAGATCACCTGACCTACCTGTAGCGAGTGGCGCGAAATTTGAATTTCTGTCGGGGACGATGGAGTCTTAGCTATGTATATATCTGCCAGGTAAGTATGTATGAAACTTTATTGTATCATAACAATATCATTTCTTCAACCTAGTAGGATTGCATGGACCAATCAATAGTGAGTACCCATATGATAGTTTAAGGTATATTAGATGGTTAAATTAGTATTAAAATAGGCTGTTAGCCTATAAGAGTTTTTATAGGTAGCACATCTTTTGTGTTTCAACTATTGAAGTAAGCAGTTGGGGTGGGTATAGCCTAGGGCTTTTTGAGGTTTGTGATAACACAGATATTTGGTTATCGCGGGTGGTTGCGGCCCCCAACCCCTGCGATTATCGAGGCCCTGATGTATGTGAAACCGCCATACAAACTAAAATAAGCATGTGAGGTCTTTGTAAAATATGGGTCCAAGACACTTTTGAATCCAATATGGTGTTCGTGCAGGAAGTGAGCCACCCACCCCTCACAGAATGGCCACGTCCTTCTCAGCCTTCCCAGTGCTCATTTGAGCAGTATTTGCGTATACAGGCAGTCCCCGGGTTACGACGGGTTCGGCTTACAACGTTCCGAGGTTAAGGCGCTTTTCAATTATATTCATCAGAAATTATTTCCAGCGTTACGACGCCTACAAAGCTCATCTGGCAGAAGAAATGTGACACCAAAAATGCAAAATGATCAATATTTGAAGGTTTTTTGATGAAAAATGCAACAAGAATGCAGTTTCCATAGCACCCAAAGCATTAAAAGTAAGGTTTTCTTAGGATTTTTGGTGATGTTCCGGCTTACAATGATCTTCGGGTTACAATATGTCTTAAGAACGGAACCCCCGTCGTAACCCAGGGTTTGCCTGTATAGGCTGTCCCTGGCTCACGACTGTTTTGGCGTACGACGTTTCGAGATTACTAGGCTTTTCCAATTACGTATATTCATCAGAAATTATTTCCAGGCTTACGACGCATGTTATAGGTGAAACATCGATCCGACAGGAAATATGACTCCAAAAAGGCAAAATACTGTATATAATACTTGAGTAATAATTGACTGCATGTAATGTTCAACCCCATTTTTACTGCATATATTAGGATTTTATACATTCAACTTACCTGTCAGATATATACATAGCTATTGACTCCGTCGCGCTGACAGAATTTCGAATTTCTCGCACACGCTACAGGTAAGGTCAAGTGATCCACCGCGCCGCGCTGGGTGGCGGGAATAGGAACCCATTTCCGTTTTCATCAGATTTTTTTCTGTCGGCCATACTGGCAACATCGTGTTGGTATCTCCGGCTGGATTTCGTTTTTTGGATACAATTGATCATCGTTTGGACCCTTTGGTGACGTATTTGGATCGTTTGTACTGGCATACGCTTTTGTGGATCGTTATTTGGATTTTGGCTTGGAATTTTCATCATGATGTCTGATTTCTGGAAGTGTGGTGAGAATGTGTGTGAATGAAGGGTGCAAGGTGAGAATGCCGAAAGCTTCGGTTGATCCTCACACTGTATGTAAAAATATGCAGGAAGTATGAATGCTCGATGGATAACACTTGTCATGAATGTGAGAGTTTGAGTGCTGAAGGGTGGAAGTCTCTAACTTCTTATTTAAGGAAATTAGAGAAAGACCGGTTAAGGAAGTCATCTTCCAAAACCAAGCCTAGCTCTCCAATCTTCAAGTGGTTTGGTGAGTAATTTTGTACCTCCTCTAACATTATGAACGCTTCCTTGTAATATTCAGGTCCTTCTCCGAATGCAGATCCTACGGACTCTGCTTCGGAGATAGCAAGCTTAAAGCTGCGCTTATGAAAATGGAGCGTAAAATGGCTGCCATAGAAGGTAAGCAAAGTAGAGTGCTGTGGAAAGTGATGTGAATTTCCCCAGTGAAGTGGAGGAGGCGTCTGATTGCTTCACAACGCTCCCAGGCCTAGACCTCTTTCAAGCTCCCAAGCCAGAGGAGAAGGAATGTCGAAAGCCTTACGGAGGTTATGGAGGATCCCCACCAGTCAGACGTCTCTTCGGCAGAATCTGTAACGTCACAGACTGCCAGAGAACGCATTAGAAAAAGCGTTCTACGTGAATGTTTTTCGTCATCGGAGAATTCCTCACCTAAAAGAGGATGGAGATCAGCGGATCGTTCTCGTCCATTGAAGAGGATCTGGGAAGAATCGGGCATAAACTCGAGTCCGGAACGTTTTTTCGGAGGATTCCCGACGGGAGATCAAGAAAGCAAAAGGTTTTGGCTTCTCCCGCTAAGTCGTGGAGAATGGAGAAAGAATGCTCTCCTTCTTCTCGTTTAGACCAAAGAGAAGAAACGACGAAGATTTAAAGGTATTGCAAGGTCTATTGCTTCTCTAGTCGTTCTTTCAAGAGATTCTCCAAGAAGAAAGGATGTTAATTCTTCCTGTGAGAAGTCGGGGCCCTTACATAACATCAAGAAAAGATCCTCAAGAAGAAAGGATGTTAACTCTTCCTGGAAGAAGGGTCAAAAAAATTACTATCAAACATCCGAAAGATCTTCTTCTTCGATGAAGGGTTCTATTTTTCCAGACGTGCGTTCGGGGCGCGAGGCGCCAGCCAGGCGTGAAGCGCCAGCCGAGCGCGAAGCGCCAGCCAGGCGCGGAGCGCCAGTCAGCCGCAAAGAACTAACACGTAAGCGCGAGGCGCCAATCAGGCGCGACGCGGCAACCAGGCGCTATCCGATATCGCAGGAGACGACTAGGCGCGAGAAGCTGGCCAGGCGCGAGGAGCCAGCCGCGTGTGAGAATTCCTACAAGCAGGAAGAGACAATCAGGCGCGAGGCACATCAGGAGCGTAGCGCCAGCCAGACGAGAAGCGCCAGCCAGGCGCGATGCGCCAGACCGCCGAGAAGCGCCAACCAGGCGAGAAGCGCCAGGCGGCCGCGAAGAGACATACAGGCGCGAAGCGCCAGCCAGACGCGACGCGATAGACGGCCGCGAAGCGGCAACCAGGCGTGAAGCGCGAGTCGAGCGCGAGGCGCCAGCCGCGCAAGAGGAGCCAGCAAGGCGCGAAGCGCTAGCCGAGCGTGAGGCGCCATCCGCGCGAGAAGATTCAACCAAGCGCGAATCGCCAGTCAGGCGCAAGGCGCCAGCTGATCATGAAGAGCGGCAAGAGAGAGAAGTTATAAGGGGTAATAGAAGATCTTTTCATGTAATGTCTTCGGATAGCGAGTCTCCTACAAGTAGAAACCCTAATGCAAGGAAACAACCTGGTACATCGAAGGTTACGGTTTCAACCTCCATGTCTCAGGATGTTTTGGTGGATAAGAAAGAGAGAACTTCTAGATCTGTCAGTCTCTCTCCTTTTAGGAGTATTTCTCCTATAGGGAATAGGTCTACGGTCAAAGATTCTAATAAAAGAGCTCGCTTCTCCTTCTAGGATGGGAGTTGGATGAAGGTGTCGGAGGAAGAAACCCCGAACAATGAGGGGGTATCTAACTACAAAGTGTTAGCCTCTCTTCTCTGTCAAGAATTGGAGATCTCTAAGCCCGCAGCTCCTCCTTCCCCGAGATCTCTGTTCTCCAGTACGAAGGTTCCTAAATCGTCTTCGTATTTAAAATGAAACCAGCCATATCAATGAAGAAGGCTATTCAATCTTTAAATAATTGGATGAAGGTGAAGAAGGAAGCTCAGAAGACAGTTTTTGCACTCCTCCATGTAAGCTCGGAGGTAGGAGGGGAATATGGTACAGGACAGAGGAAGCGATGGGGCTTATGCTTCCATCTCTTTGCAGAGGCGGATTTTTCAAGCTTGGTTGAAGCATCGAGAAGACATGCTTTGAATACAGCTAAAGCATATTGGAGCATGTCAGAATGGGATCACACCTCAAGGGACTCTTTCATGTACTAGAAAGTTTTTAACTTCTTGGATTGGTCCCTTGGAGTGCTGGCAAGAAGGCAATTGAACCAGATGTTTTAGAACCTGAAGTTTTACATTGCATTTTATCCTGTATGGATAAGGCGGTGGTTTCAGGATGGTTCGGGAGAATCGTCATCTCTATTTGGAGCAGGAGTATTGGAAGAAGAGATCTTATTATTTGGTTCATTTCTAACCAAAGCGGCTTTCTCCTTCACAAAGGTCAGCCCTGTTATACGCTCCTCTCTCGGATCACCTTTTCCCTTCGCCACTTGGTGAAGGAGATTTCAAAGTCTCTTGCTGAAAAGGCAACCCAAGACTTATTAGTACAATCCTCCAAGAAATCAAGAACAACAGTACCAGTAGCGAAGAAGACTACTCGTACTCCGGTAGTGCCCTTTCGGAGAGGTTCCACCTCTCGTCCTCCAACGAAAAGGAAGACAGCAGAAAAGCGAGGAAGGTCCTCCTTTAGATCTTTCAAGAAATCAAAGTAGCAGCGAGGTCCTCCAAACATCTGGTAGGGGCCAGGCTCCTAAACTTCGTAGGGGCCAGGCTCCTAAACTTCGTAGGGGCATGGAAGATAAGGAAAGCCGATCCGGTTGGACGCTAAGCAGTCTTGGGGAAAGGTTACATTATACCTTTTCAGGACAGACCACCTTTGTCGAATTCCCCAAAGAAACTGCTGTCGGCGAAGTACAAGGACCCTGTTCTGAGGGAGACACTTCTTCAGATGGTGATAGGAATGAAGGACAAAAGAGGCAATAGAAGAGGTTCAGGATCCTTCCTTCTCCGGGGTTTTACAACCGCCTGTTTTTAGTTCAAAGGCATCCGGGGGAGGGATGGAGGCCAGTCTTGGACGTGAGCATTCTGAACAAATATGTGGAAAAGAAAAAGTTCTCGATGGAGACTTCTGCCTCGTACTTTCAGCCCTGCGAAGAGGAGACTGGATGGTCTCTCTAGACCTGCAGGATGCATATTTCGACGTTCCTATTCACCCGTCATCAAAGAAGTATCTCAGGTTTGTGATTCAAGGGAAAGTCTACCAGTTCAGGGCCTTGTGCTTCGGCCTCTCCACGGCTCCACAGGTATTTACGTACCTGATGCGGAACGTAGCCAGATGGCTACACCTGGAAGGCATAAGCGTCTCTTTGTACCTAGACGATTGGCTGATAAGAGCAAAATCCCAGGAACAATGTTTGGAGGATCTTGAAGAAAACATTAGAATTGACAAAGGAATTAGGACTTCTCGTGAATCTCGAGAAATCGCAGATGACCCCCAGTCAGGACTTAGTCTATTTGGGGATTCAGATGAATTCTCGGGATTTTTCGGGTTTTTCCATCCCAAGAAAGGATTCTTCGGGGGATTCAGAAAGTTACATCCTTCCTAAAGAAAGACAGAGTTCAGCCAGGGAGTGGCTGAGCCTTCTAGGGACTCTTTCTTCCCTGGAACAATTTGTATCCCTAGGAAGACTTCATCTAAGGCCTCTACAATTCTTCCTAAAGAGATCTGGACTTGGAAGAAGGGCCATCTGCGGACACTTTTCCGGTAACAATAGAGGTGAAGAAACACCTAAAGTGGTGGCTGCTCCCACTCAAAGAGAACAAGGGAGTGTCCCTAGAGGTTCGGAACCCAAACCAAATCTTGTTCTCAGACGCTTCAGAAACGGGATGGGGAGCGACTCTAGGGCAAGAGAAGTCTCTGGCAAATGGAAGAAAGAACAAAGAGATTGGCATATAAATGCAAAAAAAAGAACTATATGCAGTGTTTCTGGCATTAAAATTCTTCGAGTCAGAAGTAAGATATCAAGTGATTCAAGTCAACGCAGACAACACCACGGCGTTGGCTTATATAAAAAACAGGGGGGGACGCACTCGTTTTCCCTATTCGAGATAACGAAGGATCTGTTGTCATGGACGGAGGAGAGGAATATTACCCTCCTCCGACCAGATTTGTAAAACGGGGAAAGAAATATCAGAGCAGACAGGCTCAGCAGGACAAAACAAGTTCTCCCCCCCCCCCCCCCCCCCCCCCCCCCCCCCCCCCCCCACCCCTGGAGTGGACTCTGCACGAGCAAGTCTGCCAAAGTCTGTGGAACCTGTGGGGAAGGCCGCAGATAGATTTGTTTGCGACGTTCCTGTCAAAGAGGATAGAAAACTTCTGCTCCTTAGTAGAAGACCCGAGAGCGATAGCGGTGGATGCCATGCTACTGGAGTGGTCGAGACTCGACGCTTACGCTTCCCTCCATTCAAGTGCTAGGAGTAGTGATGAAGAAGTTCGTAGCATCAACAGGGACGAGATAACTCTCATCGCCCCGTTTTGGCCATCCCAAGATTGGTTCACAGAGTACAGGAATGGACAGTAGACTACCCAAGATCTCTTCCAAACAGGATAGATCTTCTCAGACAACCCACTTCAAGAGGTTCCATCAAAACCTCCCCGTTCTCGCTCTGACTGCCTTTCGACTATCGAAGATTGTTCAGAGCGAGAGGCTTTTCAAGCAAGGCTTCGAAAGCAATTGCTAGAGCCCGGAGATCGTCAACTATCCGTCTATCAATCGAAGTGGGAGTGTTTAGAAGATGGTGTAGGAAGAATAAGCTGTTTCCTCCTCCGATACCTCTTGTGACCAATATAGCAGATTTTCTGTTATTCCTGAGAGAGGAATCCAATCTGTCGGTAGATACAATAAAGGGATACCGAAGTATGCTCTCAGCGGTATTTAGAAATAGAGGCTTAAACTTGGCAGAGGATAGAGATTTGCACGATCTCATAAGATCGTTCGAGACGTCAAAATCTATATCCTCTACTCCGCCAAGTTGGAATCGGATGTTGTGCTCAAATTCCTTACATCGGAAAAATTTGAACCCCCCGACCGTGCCTCGTTCAGGGATTGGACGAGAGTGTGTTTTTCTCATAGCCTTAGCGACGGCTAAGAGAATAAGTGAAATCCATGCCCTAGATTCTCGGGTGGTTTTTAAGAAAGACGCAGCCATCGTTCTTTTCAAACTCTGTTTTTGGCAAAAAATGAGAACCCTCGAAACCATGGCCAAGGAGTTTTGAGGTGAAAAGTCTTTCAAACTTAATGGGAGACGAGATTGAAAGAACTTTATGCCCGGTTAGAGCTCTTAGGTTTCTATCTTAAAAAAGAAAGAAGAGTTGAAGGCATGTAAACAAAGTCTATGGTGCGCAGTTCGGGACACGAAAAGACCAATGTCCAAGAATGCGCTAGCGTATTTTATTAGAAGTGTGATTATGGAAGCTCATAGCGATTGTGCAGAAGATTCCTTTAAATTATTACGAGTTAAAGCTCATGAGGTAAGAGCAGTGGCAACATCATTATCATTCCAAAAGAATATGTCCATGAAGGGACATTATTAATGCGACCTATGGAGATGCAACTCGGTATTTGCATCCCACTATCTTAGAGATGTTAAAATTACCTACGACAAGTGCTTCTCTCTAGGTCCTTTTGTGTCTGCGGATACAGTGCTGGGACTGAGGACACATACCGATCCTTAAACTTTTATGAAAAGTCTAATACTTCCATACCATACTGGTGGGATGGGCTCTAACTTTCTTACCTGACGGCTAGTTGTTGCACAGGCGGCCATGGCCTTGTTTAGGTAAGGAACTTTGAGTTTATCTTACAGGATAGGTTTGGATAAAAACGTGTCTTTGATTACGGAGATCTCCACTATTTGAGGCAGTTTTTGTGTTACTATTGGTAAAAGTGCTTGGTGTCGCACAGGCGGCCATAGCCCTTGCTAGTGAGTAACTAGAAATGTGCCTTTTAAACGGAGTAGTATTAAAGACATTGTCTAAATTCGTACATGGACCTCTCCTTTTAAGACAGTATCAGGATTTTCTGCTGACAAGAGTGCTTGGGCTAGCACAGGCGGCTTTTGGTGCTTTTGACAGTATGAGAATGTGTATAGGCGAGGTAGTACAAATTGAAATTATATTTGTTTATTTTTATTTATTTTTTTATTTTCATAAAGAATTAGGTGATAATATTGTGATTGAGTTTTTGGTTGTTTGCAAGGAGTCGGGGATGACTTCTTGCAATCTTAGATACAACATTTGGTTAGGTTAAGGTGATCAGGATCGGGATTGTGCTCCTTAGTTCTTGTCATATAAGTGGATTGAAACCCTTTGACATAGCCCTTATAGGATCGGCCAAGTAAGTGGATAAGACCCCTTTGGCCAGACCTACAAGAACTCTTAGCAATAGATCAATATCCTCGCTGAGGCTCTTGAGACTAAGCAGACTCCTGGGCATTAACCATGAAGTCTTCAGTCTAAACAGGTAGGAACCAAGGTTTTATGTTATTAATACCTACAACGATTGTTGTGTTTCCTGTTAAATCAGTTATTAGGTGTCTTTACCCTCCTCCCAATGGTGTGAATCAGTATGTATTATATCTGACAGGTAAGTTGAATGTATAAAAATGATATTGTTATGATACAATAAAGTTTTATACATACTTACCTGGCAGATATATACAAATTAAATTACCCACCCAGCCTCCCCTCAGGAGACAGAGGGTGTAGAAAAAAATCTGATGGAAAAAACGGGAATGGGTTCCTATTCCCGCCACCCAGCGGCGGTCGCGGCGGTGGATCACCTGACCTACCTGTAGCGTGTGCGCGAAATTCGAAAATTCTGTCGGCGCGACGGAGTCAATAGCTATGTATATCTGCCAGGTAAGTATGTATAAAACTTTATTGTATCATAACAATATCATTTTTGTGTCATGAACTTTCCTGTCAGACATATACTTAGCTTACGTCTCTGACGTCACGACAGAATTCAAAACTCGCGGCAAACGCTACAGGTAGGTCAGGTGATCTACCTTACCCGCCGCTGGGAAGCGGGGGTAAGAACCAACATACCTTTCTTGTCAGATTTTTTCTGTCGTCGGTGTCGACCACACCTGTTGTCGGTACCTCTTGACAGTTGGATTCTTTTCGTCGTTTTCGCCCTGGATTGTTTCTACGGACTTTTGGTGAAGTACCCGATCTTTTGGCCTGCATTCGCGATTTGTGGGACAGTTATTTGACTTTTCTTTGGATTTTCTTTGGATTCATGATGTCCTGATGTTGATACTAAGAAAACTGCTATGTTTGGAGTTTGTTGTATGACTGAGTGTAAGGTGAGGCTACCGAAAGCTGCGGTAGACCCTCACACAGTATGTTTGAAGTGTAGAGGAATGAATGCACCTTTTTCTGGGCTCAGCTCGTGTCGCTGCGCGAAATATCCTTTAATCTATTATTTCTAGGGTAAATGTACTAACACATACCAGAGAATAAATAAAATAAAGAAAAAGGTCAGTATAACTGACTCGCTCACCCTCCAAGAGGGTGTCGGTATGAACACTAGGCGAGTGAGACCACTACCACGAGCCAAATACCAATAGAAATCTCCCACAACAAAAACCCTCCATGAGGAGAGCCGACCCACAGAGTGAGCAGCTCGTACTACTACTACTCCATCCCATGCTGCCGACTGCTGCGCCTCTGGTGGCCATCCTTTAAAAGTTAGCGCCAGGAGCCACACGTGCTAATTTTCTCTCTGTGTTTTTTGTGCCCTTTCGTGGATTTTTACTATAATGGAGCGTGCAGCTATCGCAGCAGCTAAGTTAAGTACTCAGTATTTACGATTAGTTGGTTTTTTCCGTCCCTGACGAGACAGTATTTGCCGTTTTTTGTTTTTTTAGGTATAAATACGTTCTCGGGGTCGGAAGCATGGCAGCATGGTTCTGCCGCGTGATGGGTTCGTTCTTGGTCTCCCATACCTAGAACATCCCTTATTTATGTACGCTCTATTTGATTATCCGCTTTGTTTAGATTAAGGTCTACTCAGGTTGTCATGCATGCATGTATTTCACCTTATGTAGGCTTTTTTTTTTTCTATCCAGACCCTAGTCCAGGTTATTAGTATCGGCCTCTGACTAGCTTTGAGTGGTAGACTTGCCTTCGGGTTAGTCGTACACTCCTGGATTTTTTCTCCTGCTATATTACTTTCTCTCATTTCATTTTATTTATTTATATATGTATTTTATCATCGTTAGGTTAGTTAGGCGTCTGGCTTAGCCTAGGTCCTGGCTCATAGAGCCTATACTACCGCTGATCAGTTCGGTTGCTTCCCTATAGTATCTCTCTGATCAGTTGGTTTTAGCCCTGTGGGCCTGTATGCTACCGCTTTTCAGTTCAAGTTGCTTCCCGATAGCTTCTCTCTGATCAGTTGGTTGGCCTAGGTTTGGTGATCGTATCTCAGTTTACCGCCTCGTGGTCACTTCGTGATCACGGGACAGCCAGACGCCTGCCCAGTCACCCTTCCCCCCCCTCCCGCTCTTCCATAGAGTCGGGCGGGGGTGGGTCGGTCTGCCCATGCTCGCTCCACATACCCGAGCCTGCCTCCCTCTCTCCTCAGGCGGAGGGGCTAGGGAGTCGGGACAGACCCAGACTGGTCTCGACCTCTCCGGCTTCTCGGTCCGGCCGGGTGGTACGTTGTGGGGGGCCTGGCCTTCCTCTGTTACTACCTTGTCGCTCCGGGCTAGCTCGAGCATGTATGTCCTCTCGCCCTTTCCCTCCTTACTAGAGCTCCTCCCTGATCGGAGCCTGGTATCCAGCGGAAGGGGCTAGTCCACCCGGTAGAGTGGACCGGTACATACAGTAGGTCACTACTAACCTTACCGTATTGTGAGTTACTACACTCCGCTTCACACTGGACCTAGTCCGGTTCGCTTGTGTTTAGGTTTAAGTTATCTATAAGTTTATCTTTAGTACCTTAAACCCCCCCCCTCCCTTTCATATCTTACGGATCTCTCCGGGATTATAGCCTATTCAGGCGAAGCAGGGAGGGGTTATGCCCAAATTTTTTCCGAGCTCCGGCATGTAACGGAGTTCTTTTGTCCTTTAGTCTGTAAGTGATGCCTTTTAAGATACTCATGTGTCTTCCCACTTACAGGCCACCAACTGTGAGCATCCGGGATGTTCCGCTACACTTCAGGACCCCTGTGGACACGAAGTTTGCCGGTCCCATGCTCCATGCGCGACTCCGCACGGGGACATCCAGGTCTGGTACCATGAGACGTGTACATATGTTACGATCTGGTGAGCCAGCTTTTGGAAGGGGTAAGTATTCCATCTCCAGTAGCTGCTCCGCTTCTTTTTTAGTGCTTAAGTTTTCATCATTTACTTTAACTTAAGGCATCTAGTTTAAGTTATACTCAAGTTTTAGTTTTAAGTGATTCTTAAATCTAAAATACGCCCTCTCTTACAGGCTCGGCAGTAAGGGATACCGCACTGGCTACCCTGCGGGCCTGGGTCGGAGGTTTTGGCAAGAACGCCGCCAAGGGTCAGCCCTACATCTCGAGAAGCGGTTAGCACTATTAATCTTCCCCGGAGGCAAGGCGACAGGTTACGTCGACCCAGTAGAGGCGGACCCGACTATCGCCTTTATCCAACAACAGCTGGCGGCCTCCTTAACTGAACAAGACCATGATATCTCCACGGAGGTCGCAACCCTGGATATTAATGTTGAACCGATGGTAGGTATAGACGACCTGTTGGTCGAGGTAAGTAATGTAGGCACCCAAGGGTCGCCCTTGGGTGTGACTGTTTCTTCTACCCCTGCAACCTCTCCATCCTTCCAAGGCTTTACGGGGTGATGAATATATACTCCTCTTGAGGCTTCGGTTAGACCTAAGGTCAAGGCTAAAGTGATGACCTTGACTAAGACGTCATCGTCGTCTAAGAAGACGTCCTCGTTTCTTCTCTCAGTAAGTCTCCGGCTCGCAATCCCGGCCCAGACAGGTCTAAAGCTTCTAGCTCCGGCTCTAAGTCCTCAAAAAGTAAATCCAAGGAGAGATCTCGCACTCCTGGCAGAATCACCAGTTCCGCTACCATTGGTTCCAATTCAGAGCCTCCCCTCCACCTCCGCAGCAGCTCCGGCTTTGGACTCCAATGCTGGCCTGTTGCAACAGGTGGGCGACCTAGTTGGGTCCCTAAGAGTAGTATGGAACAGATGATCTCTCGCCTGTCGGATAGGATCACTTCCCAAGATACTATTATAGCCGGGCTAAGAGAAGCCCCTCTAGCCTCTCCCTCACTTTCCAACACAAGTGGAACTCAGCTTCCTCCGTATGACTCACTTCCTGCTTTCTCTATGAAACAACCCATGGAGAGTAGCGTCATACGCCCCCTTCCAGGACGGTCTCATCTCCATCCCGGAGTTTGGAACTCGAAGAATAGAGGACTTCGAGTTCTACCCGGAAGGCCTACAGCCTCCTTTCATAGGCTACGCAAGGCTCACGCCTTCGGCTATGGTTCGGGACGATAGGGTACCAAAGGAGACAGTCCTCTATTCACGAGACCAGGCTCAGAGAGAATGGCTCAGATGTTTAGAGGACATGGATTGTTCTAACACCAAGATACAAACCATTTAAAAGTCCCTTTACCATTTTCACAATGGATGAGAGTACCCCGCTCCCGTTCCTAACCAAGCTAGCAAGGTCGACCATCTCAGCGGCCCAGAAGGGGAACCCATGCCTCAGTTGAAAGAAGCAGATCCCACATCTCCGTTACTCCCTTCAATTGGCGAATGTGGGAAGACTTGCCGAATACATTCTCAGCTGGCAAACTCAAACCGGACTGTGCTATGGAGCAGTTTGGTGAAAAGCTACCCAGGCTCCCAGATAGTCTTATTCAAGCTGAATTTGACGCAAAATCACGACTAGCCAGATCAATCAACTCTATGGCTATGTCTGAGGTAGCAACCATGGCCTATGGATCAAGAACCAATTTAAGCTTCTGACCAAAGCCCTGACTCAAACGGTGCAGTCAGATATGTTCGAGTTTGCCACTGCTAGAACGAATTGGTAGGAAGCATGTCCTGCTAGAGGCAAACCATTCGACATGAGCCGAATAGGTTACTCTCCTCTAACATCTGGGGCGCAGATCTCTTCCCAGAGGCTATGGTTAAGGAAGTCCAGGCAGAGGCTACGAGGTTGAACCAGAGCCTTAAGGACCGTTGGGCCTTACGGCTAGGAGGAGACAAGACTTGACACCTAAAGGTAAGGGACAGAGGAAACCCAGGCGTTTCCAACTTACCAGAAGAAGCAACCACGCTTTCCTCAACAAGTTCCAGCAGTGCCGTTAGTGCAGACAGCCCAATCTTCCACTTCTAAGGGTCAATCACAGCCAATTGTATGTGATATCCCCTCAGCCTCAACCCTCTACCTCATACGCCATCTCTCCAGCTTACAATCAAGCCTTCGAGAGTCAAGCTTCTCAGAAGTATGACCGCTCGGGTAAGGGAGGTAGAGGTAAGCGGTCCTTTCGTGGGAGAGGATCGGGAGGCCCCTTTAATAGGGGAAAGCACTTCAGAGGAGGCCGAGGCGGTTACCAGAACCAATGAAGAACTTCAGGTAGGAGGGAGGCTGTTTCACTTTCGCCACCGGTGGAACTTCAGCCAGTGGGCTCAGAGCATAGTGTCAAAAGGGCTGGGTTGGAGCTGGTTGACGAAACCCACCTCCAGCCAGACCTTTCCGTCAACTTCCTTCCAAAGAATTGACAGAGTACGCGGAGGACCTCCTTCAGAAAGGAGCATAGCGAGAGTCAAGAGATTAAAATTTCAAGGTCGCTTGTTCAGCGTGCCAAAGAAAGGCTACAAAAAGAAGGAAGGGTAATCTTAGACTTGTCCCGCTTAAACTTAGCCATCCGCTGCGACAAGTTCAAGATGCTCACGATCTCACAGGTGCGGACCTTACTTCCCCGTGGGGCCGTCACCACCTCTATCGATCTTACAGACGCCTACTATCATATCCCTATTGCAAGACACTTCCGTCCGTATCTGGGTTTCAAGATAGGAGACCAGACATTCTCCTTCAAGGTAGTTCCATTCGGACTCAACGTGGCACCAGGGTGTTCACGAAGCTAGCGGAAGTGTAGTGCAACAACTCAGATCGCAAGGGATTATGGTAGTGGCGTATCTCGACGATTGGTTGATCTGGGCCCCATCAGTCGAGGAATGCACAAGGCTACACTGAAAGTGATCCAGTTCCTAGATATCTAGGATTCAAGATAAACAAGTCCAAGTCAAGACTCACTCCAGAGTCAAACTTTCAGTGGCTAGGCATTCAATGGAATCTATCCTCCCACACTCTGTCGATTCCATCTACCAAAAGGAAAGAAATAGCGAAGTCAGTCAAGCAATTTCTAAGTCACAAACTAGCATCAAGGAGAGCTCAGGAAAGGATCCTCGGCTCTCTCCAGTTTGCATCAGTAACGAACGTCTTAATGAAAGCCAAACTGAAAGACCTAACCAGGATCTGGCGCTCGCGAGCAAATGTCAGGTCCAGGGACAAGCTATCCTCAGTGCCTCTGATTCTAAAGAATCGGCTTCGGCCGTGGGCAAAAGTCAAGAATCTATCAGTGTCAGTACCCCTTCAGTTCCCTCCACCAGGGATCACCATCCACACAGACGCGTCCTTAAGCGGCTAGGGGAGGGTATTCCCAGGTCAAAAAGGTTCAAGGGATTTGGTCACTCCAGTTCCGTCAGTTCCATATAAACGTACTGGAGGCAATGGCAGTGTTCTTGACTCTAAAAAGGTTACACCCACCAAAGTACTCCCACATAAAGCTAGTCCTGGACAGCGCAGTGGTAGTACATTGTATAAACAGAGGAGGCTCCAAGTCACGTCATCTAAATCACGTCATGGTAGCCATCTTCTCCCTGGCAGACAAGTTCAGTTGGCATCTTTCCTCCACTCACATAGCTGGAGTGAGAAACGTCATAGCAGACGCCCTATCCCGATCAGTACCCCTAGAGTCGGAATGGTCACTAGACAACAGTTCGTTCCAATGGATCCTTCAAAGAGTCCCAGGGCTACAGGTGGATCTCTTCGCATCCCAAGCGAACCACAAACTACCGTGTTATGTAGCCCCCAACCTGGACCCCTCTGGCTTACGCCCACGGACGCCCTGGCTCTGGACTGGAACAACTGGGAGAAGATTTACGTCTTCCTCCAGTGAATCTTCTTATGAAAGTATTGAACAAACTCAGGACATTCAAGGGTCAAGTGGCTCTAGTAGCCCCCAGACTGGCCGAAGAGCAATTGGTATCCCCTAATTCTGGAACTGGGCCTTCGTCCTCTTCGGATCCAGTCCCAAGCTCTCCCAGTCAGTACAAACGAAGACTGTGTTCGCTTCCTCAGGGATTCTCAAAACCCAAATAACTTTATGGATTTCATGAAGTTTGCGGCAAAAGAGATGCGAATATTGACCCTCAGAATATTCTCTTCTTGGAATCCGATAAAAGGGATTCAACTTTGAGGCAGTATGATGCTGCTGTCAAAAAGTTAGCAACCTTCCTGAGAGAGTCAGATATCAGAATCATGACAGTTAATTCAGCTATATCCTTCTTCAGATCCTTATTTGAAAAAGGTTTAGCAGCTAGCACGATTACGACAAACAAGTCAGCCTGAAAAAGATATTTCAATTTGGATTTAACATAGACTTGACGGATACCTACTTCTCGTCTATTCCTAAGGCATGTGCTAGACTTAGGCCTTCTGTGAGGCCTACGTCAGTTTTCATGGTTCTTAAACGATGTTCTAAAACTGGCTTCCGAAACCGATAATGACACATGCTCGTTTATGATGCTCCTAAGGAAAACCCTATTTTTATTAAGCCTGGCTTCAGGAGCAAGAATTTCAGAACTGTCGGCTTTATCCAGAGATCCGGATCATATTCAATTCCTTCCCACAGGGGAAGTCCTACTTTCTCCGGAACGTAGCTTTTTGGCAAAGAATGAAGATCCTTTGATGAGGTGGGAACCTTGGAAAGTACTACCTCTTCCACAAAGATGTATCCCTTTGCCCAGTTTCAACCTTACGAGCCTTTCTATCCAGGACCTCCTCATCCTCATCGGGGCCCCTCTTTAGAGGGCAAAAGGTGGAACTTTATCCATTAAAGGCATCAGGCAACAAATCCTGTACTTATTAAACAAGCCAATCCTGACTCTTTCCCAAAAGCACATGATGTCAGAGCAGTAGCCACTCAATTAATTCCAATTCCACATGAACTTCGATGAGTTGAAAAAGTATACCGGATGGAAATCGCCGACAGTGTTCAAACGTCATTACCTTAAGTCCTTGGAAGCTCTGAAATTTTCAGCAGTAGCAGCGGGAAACATAGTTTCCCCTGACTCTAGTTAATTTGTAGTAGAAGATTCAGTCCTCCTTTCTACCTGCTTCACCCAACAGTTCGTCTATTCCTACCGTGTTCATTTACATTCACCTTGTGCCTTAGCTGCTTTTATGATGATGTAGTGGGTGCCCCTTATTTTTTTGCTAGGGACACTCACAGATGATTATGCATATTGATCTCATGGATGTTACCCCCTTATTTTTATGCTAGGGGGATACATCTCATTTATAATGGTACGGTTTTGTATATTAAGTCATATACATTCCTTATATATATCATTGTTGATTAATTTGTTCATTTGATTGTTTTAATTGCTATTATATTTTTGATACATGCCTTTACACAGATACCATTTTGTTACATGTAAGCCAATTTACCTCTGTACATATGTAAATTACCTTATGTTAAGAAACAGTTTTAGAATTAAGGGTAATTTAAGCATATTTTTAGTTTTTGTGTATCACTGTGTATTTGTATCTTTTTAGCAATTATATTCTTTTTTATATTTACTTTATTTTTATTTGAGACCTATCTGATTTATTTTATTACTTTTGTTTACAATCTTGTGCTATTTCTCTGGTACGATTTCGCGCAGCGGACACGAGCTGAGCCCAGAAAAGGGATTTGACGTAAGGAAAAATCTATTTCTGGGCGATTGGCTCGTGTCGCCAGCGAAATCCCACCCTACCCATCCCTTCGCCCAAGATTGTCTGCTAACTTCAGGATGGCCACCAGAGGCGCAGCAGTCGGCAGCATGGGATGGAGTAGTAGTAGTACGAGCTGCTCACTCTGTGGGTCGGCTCTCCTCATGGAGGGTTTTTGTTGTGGGAGATTTCTATTGGTATTTGGCTCGTGGTAGTGGTCTCACTCGCCTAGTGTTCATACCGACACCCTCTTGGAGGGTGAGCGAGTCAGTTATACTGACCTTTTTCTTTATTTTATTTATTCTCTGTGGTATGTGTTAGTACATTTACCCTAGAAATAATAGATTAAAGGATATTTCGCTGGCGACACGAGCCAATCGCCCAGAAATAGATTTTTCCTTACGTCAAAATCCCTTAATAATCCTTGTAATGAATGTGAAATAGTAGATCTTGTATTAGCGAGTTGGATATAGATAATCCTATTTTAGAAGTAGCTCCTTTGCCAGTTTCAGCTCCTGCTCCCTGCACCGAAGCCGAAGATGCGCCTTCGGAAGTGGCCTCCATGAAAGCCACCATTCGCAGTAGGAGAGGAAAATCAAACAATTAGAAGGTAGAGTGATTCCAATAGTGATTTGTGCAGTGAACCCAGTGCAGTGGAGGGTGCGTCTGATCGGCTCCCTAATGCTTCCAGGCCTAGACCTCTTCCAGACTCCCAGTCCCAGTGGAGGAGGAAAGTCGAAAGCCGCAAGGAAGGTTAGGGACATCCCCACCGGTCAGGCGTCCCTCGGTAGCTCCTGTTGATTGTTCCCAGGCTACCTTGGATCGCGTCCAAGAGAGAAATATTGCACCAATGCTTCTCGTCTTTGCCTTCGCCTTCTCCTAAACGTGGATGGAGCTCTTCGGAAGCCTCGCGCCCTTCGAAGAGAGACCTGGAACGCTCCCTGCGCCCGTACCATCCAGCCCTGAAGTTTTTTCGGAAGAGCCTGAGGTGGAAGCGAAGAACGTAAACGTAAGAGATCTCTGGAGTATCGTTCCCCGAGCAGAGATCGAGCCTCGTCACCTGTTCAAGAGTTTGTGAATCTCTTGCAAGGGTGGTTGGCTAACCTTCAGGCGCAGATTTCGGCTCTGGCTGGCTCTCTTTGCGTATCGTCTCGTCGTAGGAAGGACGTCTCGCTTCCTGTAAAGAAGTCCAGGCTCCCCTCTCCTGACTCTCGCTATTCGACGGAAGCGGCCCGCTCACCTGTGCATTCGGATTCTGCAGGAGACTTTCTGCTTCGGACAAGATACCCATCTGCGTCCAGGCGCCATTCGCCTGACAGACAGGATGTCTTTGTTTCTCCTTCGGACAAGGAGCAGACTGCTCGTAGGAGATCTTCGCCCTACAGACGCTCTTCTCGAGACAGGATCGCTCCCCTTGATAGGCACCAAGAGCCTAGTAGGCGCTACTCGCCTCGTAGCCGCTCCTCGTCTCGCCTCCAATCTCCTGTGACAAGCACCCTAAATCGGACAGGCGCTCTTCGCTGGACAGGCGTCAAGAGCTTGTTAGGCGCGTTTCTCCTGGCAGGCGCTCTTCTCCTGACTTTCACTCTCCTCGAGTCAGGCGCCGAGATCCTAGCAGGCGCTTCTCCCCTTGTAGGCGCTCACCTAGTAGGCGCTCGTCGCCAGAGATCCTCTCTCCTCGGTTCAGGCGCCAAGAGCCTGGTAGCCGCTTCTCGTATGGCAGGCGCTGTTCGCCTGGTAGCCGCTCTCCTTTGGATAGGCGCCAAGAGCCTGATAGAAGTTTTTCTTCAAACAGGCGCTCTGCTCCTGACAGCCGCCTTACTCCTGTTAGGCTCCAAGAATCTGGAAAACGCACTCCTCCAGAAAAGAAGGATGTTGCAAGTAGGCACGTTTCTGAAGCTTTGTCTCCAAGACCTAAACGTCTTACTTCCTCTAGAGACTCTTATAAGGATAGTCGCGCCTCTAAGGATCATGAGGGTTCTTCAGCTCAGGAAGAACAGGATCCCTCAGAAGAAGAAGGACCAAAAGACTCCTCTGTTTCCTCCTATAAGAGGTGACAGATTTGCTCCTGCAAGAGTTTGGAGATATCCTTCTCCTGTGGCTCCTCCTTCTCCTCTTTCGTTATTCTCCACTTCGAAGACGTCAAAGGTTTCGTCTTGTGTAAGGATGAAACCTACTGTTTCCATGAAGAAGGCGCTTAGAGGTTTTGGGGAATGGCTCCTTTCTAAGGAAGAGAAAGGGAAGACGGTTTTTTCTTTCCCTCCGTCTAAACTGACTGGCAGATTGGGATTCTGGTACGAATCGGGAGAACCTTTAGGCCTCGCTCTCCCTTCGTCTGCGGACTCGGACTTCTCTTCATTGTGGATTCTGCTCGTCGTTCCGCCCTCCCTGTCCGCCAAGACTACGTGGGGGATGAACGAACTTGACCACCTACTGAAGGGAATGTTCCGAGTCCTGGAAGTTTTCAACTTCCTTGATTGGTCTTTAGGAGTTCTGGCTAATAAGACCCAGACCCCTGATTCACTGTCTCCTGAAGATCTTAACTGCGTCCTCACTTGCATGGACAAAGCAGTGAGAGACGGCTCGAGTGAAGTCTCCTCACTGTTTGGAGCTGGAGTTATTAAGAAGCGGTCAGTCTACTGCTCGTTTCTCACTAAGGCAGTTTCACATGCACAAAGGGCCTCTCTTATGTATGCTCAACTCTCTCCTCTTCTGTTCCCCAAGAAAATTATTCAAGATGTCTCGAGTGCCCTTTCAGCTAAGGCTACTCAGGACATGTTAGCCCAGGCGGCCAGGAAAACCTCGCTCTGTCTTCCAACCCAAGGCCAAGAAAGTGACTCCTCTGAGACAGGAGCCCTTTCGAGGAGGACCCGCTGTCAGAGGTTCTTCAACCAGAGGAACTAGACCTTTTAAGAGAGGTAAAACCTTCTTCTCTAAGGTCAGTCAGAGGGAAGAAATAGCGATCAAGGACTCCAGACATCAGTGGGTGCCAGACTACTAAGGGACAGACAATTGGTCCCTTTCGATTGTCAGCAAAGGATACCTCATTCCCTTCTCGTCAAGACCACCATTGACGACAACTCCGAGGGAGTTGGTGGCCAAGTACAAGGACCCCATCATGAATCAAGCCCTTTCTCTAGCAGTAGATCTCATGCTAGAGAAGGAGGCTATAGAACTAGTGAAGATCCCCGCTCTGCGGGTTTTTACAACAGACTATTCCTAGTTCCGAAGAACTCAGGAGGATGGAGACCGGTTTTGGATGTAAAGCGCCCTGAACGTCTTTGTGGAAAAGAGGAAGTTCGCCATGGAGACAACTTCCTCAATGTTAGCGGCTCTTTGTCCAGGGGACTGGATGGTGTCTCTAGACCTTCAGGACGCTTACTTTCATGTGCCGATCCATCCTTCTTCACGGAAGTATCTACGATTCATGATGGGAGGAATCATCTTCCAATTCAAGGCCTTGTGCTTCGGCCTGTCGACTGCACCCCAAGTTTTTACGGGGTTAATGAAAAACGTGGCGCAGTGGCTACATTTGGAGGGAGTGAGGGTGTCGCTTTATCTCGACGACTGGCTAATCAGAGCAGAGTCTCAAGAAAGATGTCTGGAGGACCTTCAAAAGACCCTTACATTGGCAAGTTCTCTGGGACTTCTGGTGAACTTCCAGAAGTCTCAATTAATCCCCACCCAGTCAAGAGCGGATCTATCTGGGGATTCGGATAGCTTCTCTGGCTTTTTCGGGCTTTTCCGTCGCCAGAGAGGATAGCTCGTTGCTACGAGAAAATAACGACCTTCCTAGAGAAAGATGCATGCACAGCGAGGGAGTGGATGAGTCTGCTGGGGACACTCTCCTCGTTGGAGCAATTCGTTTCTCTAGGAAGGTTGCATCTCAGGCCCTACTACAGTTCTTCCTATACCAGAACTGGAAGGCGTTCTCCTCCCTAGACCTGAAGTTCTCCTTCAAGATCTCAAGGGAATCAAGAGAGCCTTCGGTGGTGGAACAAACCCACCTTCGTGTGGAACAACACTTGTTCGTGGAAGGAATGTCTCTTTACATGCCGAACCCCAACCATGTGTTGTTTTTCCGACGCGTCGGAAGCAGGTTGGGGAGCGACGCTCGGGACAAGAGAAGTGTCAGGCACCTGGAAGGGGGATCAGGTGTCCTGGCACATCAACAAGAAAGAGTGATGGCAGTCTGGATGGCATTGAAAGCCTTCGAGCCCCACGTCCGAAATGCAGTAGTGCAGGTCAATTCGGACAACACAACAGCCTTGGTGTACATCATAAAACAGGGGGGGCACACTCCTTCTCCCTGTACGAAACAGCAAGGGATCTTCTGCTGTGGTCTCAAACAAGGAAGATCAGTCTTCTCACCAGATTCGTACAGGGAGAAAGGAACGTCAGGGCCGATCTCCTGAGCAGGAAGAATCAAACTCCTGCCTTCCGAGTGGACCCTCCACTCAGAGGTATGCCAAGACCTGTGGAGAAGATGGGCAGACCTCACATCGACCTCTTTGCAACAGCAAGGAACGCAAGGATTGAACTTTACTGCTCCCCCCCGATCTCAGACCCAGGAGCAGTATCAGTGGATGCGTTTCTCCTAGATGGACAGGTCTAGATGTCTACGCCTTTCCCCCCACCCCCTTCAAAGTACTGGGACAAACCTCAAGAAATTTGCGATCTCGGAGATGACAAGAATGACGCTAGTAGCTCCGTTCTGCCCAGCCAAGATTGGTTCACAGAGGTACTGGAATGGTTGGTGGACTTTCCAAGAGCACTTCCACAAAGACAAGATTTGCTCAAACAACCCCACTTCGACAAGTATCACAGAAACCTCCCCGCTCTCAATCTGACTGGCTTTCGACTGTCAAAAGTCTTGTCAGAGCAAAGGGGTTTTTGACAAAAGCTGCTAAGGCTATCGCCTCAGCTAGAAGGCCTTCGACCCTTAAAGTCTACCAGTCGAAGTGGGACGTCTTTCGCCGGTGGTGCAGGAACCAGAAGTTTTTCCTCTTCCAGTACCTCTGTGACTCAGATAGCAGATTTCCTAGTTTTCATCAGAGAAAAATGCGGTTTGGCAGTATCTACTATTAAAGGATTCCGGAGCATGCTGGCTGCTGTGTTCAGACATAGGAATTTAGATCTTTCGAATAACAAAGATCTGCATGATCTATTAAGATCTTTTGAAACTCCAAGAAAACTTCGAACGAGTTCCAAGTTGGAATCTGGACGTGGTTCTTGTTTCCTGAGGTCCTCTAGGTTTGAGCCACCACATTTAGCCTCCTTCAAAGATCTTACGAGGAAAGCTCTCTTTCTCATGGCTCTAGCATCCGCTAAAAGGGTAGTGAGATTCATGCCCTAGAAGGAAGGGTAGGTTTCAAAGGAGATTCCGTGGTTTGTTCCTTCCTTCCTTCGTTTTTAGCAAAGAATGAGAACCCCTCAAATCCTTGGCCAAGGAGCTTTGAGGTTCGTGGATTATCTGCCCTAGTAGGGGAATAACCTGAAAGAACTCTTTGCCCTGTTAGGAGTTTGAAATACTACCTTCAGAAGAAGAAAACCCTAAAGGGCATTGAGGACAGACTATGGTGCTCTGTAAAGGACCCCAGCAGACCATTGTCTAAAAATGCGCTGTCTTTCTTCATTAGAAGTCTTGTAAAGAAGAAGCACATAGATCTTGTAATGAAGAACATTTCAAGCTCCTAAAAGTCAAGGCTCATGAAGTGAGAGCCATTGCCACTTCCTTGGCCTTTAATAAGAATATGTCTCTTTCAGAATCTGATGAAAACTACATTCTGGAGATGTAATTCAGTATTCGCCAACCACTACCTAAAAGACGTCAGTATTACGTATGACGAGTGCTTCGCATTAGGCCCGTACGTATCGGCGGATTCGGTGCTGGGGCAGGGAGCTGGAACATATCCTTAGTAGTTTTTTCCTTGTTTTGCTAATTGAGTTCATATGGTTGTATGAAAAAATGATGCAGGTAGCATCTTTTTTCGTTTCGTAATACTAATAACTTTAGTTTGGTTAGGTGATCGGATTTGGTTTAAAGCTCCTGCGTTGGTAGATAGTTCTGTCATAGAAGAGGGCGAACCCGCATTGGCATGATCCGACTTGGATTCTACAAGTAAGCGGATATCAAGTCCCGTTAGTAGACCCAAAGAGTCTTTTCAGCTGTAGGTCACGCCCTCGCTGTAGCTCTTATGGCTATGCGAGACTAAAGACAGGTATCTATGAAGTCTTCAGCCTAAACAGGTAAGAACCAAGGTTATTTTTATCCTACAACAGGTGTTGTTTTACCTTTTCTTTGTTATTTTCTGTCTTGTACCCTCCACCAAGGGTGTCAATCAGCTAAGTATATGTCTGACAGGAAAGTTCATGTACAAAAATGATATTGTTTATTTTACAATAAAGTTTTTGTACATACTTACCTGGCAGGACATATACGATTAATGGCCCGCCCAGCCTCCCCTCAGGAGACAGGTATAGAGAGAAAAAATCTGGCAAGAAAGGTATGTTGGTTCTTACACCCGTTCCCAGCGCGGGTATGGTAGATCACCTGACCTACCTGTCGCGTTTGCCGCGAGTTTTGAATTCTGTCGTGACGTCAGAGACGTAAGCTAAGTATATGTCTGCCAGGTAAGTATGTACAAAACTTTATTGTAAAATAACAATATCATTTTTACCATATATCCCTTATAATGCTGAGTTTTGATTCTGGCAATAAGCCTATGCTATGTTAGCAGTCACTACTGTACCCTAGTCTGAGATTCTGACATCTAAAACTAAGAAGCTAAAAGCTTAGGGTATGCCTATGAAATGTGTAAATAATCATTATATACTCATTTCACTTACAGGCAGTCCCCGGCTTACGACGGGATCGGCTTATGACATTCCGAGGTTAAGGCGCTTCTCAATTATATTCATCAGACATTATTTCCAGGGTTACGACTCCTACAACACTCATCTGGCAGATGAAATATGACACCAAAAATGCAAAATAATCAATATTTGAAGTTTTTTTTTATGAAAAATGCAATAAGAATGCAGTTTACACAGTTTTCAATGCACCCAGAGCATTAAAAGTAAGGTGTTCTTAGGATTTTTTACGATGTTCCGACTTACGACTCGTCTTAAGAACGGAACCCCCGTCGTAACTTGGGGACTGCCTGTACTCATTGTATAACTGTGTACAGCCATGAACAACCGAACGAGAAACTACTTTGTTTGATAATAAGATCGAATCTGATAGCAACATTCGTTTATTGTATTCAATCAGCGTACGACAGTAAACACTTACCGAATATGTATGTTATAAATGTAGCTGAAGCTGATAAGGTAATATTACGTGCCTCAGCAACATCGATAAAACTCCCTAGCTTTCATATGAATTCAAACACAGCCATGGTAAAAAAGAAGTAAACTACTATAGCTTGAAAGAACTCATTACTGTTGTCTTCACACCGATAAAAGATAAACAGTGTAAAGCTCGTAATACCGCTGGAAACGAGTGAAACGAACTGAATCTCTGAAATTTACGCAATTTATTAACAGAGGGGGAAAACAACTATTTTCCAATGAGACATATTAGTCAAATTTGGACTTAAAATTACGCCATAAGATGAACAATTTGACTTTGTTTCATATGAGTAAAGTATGCAGATATTCATTTCTGGGCTCAGCCGTGTCGCTCCGTGAAATGTGTCCTCTTTAGCACTGTTTCTAGTAAAATATTGCTATAATACCAGAGAACTGCTAAATTGGACATGTCAGAAGTCTCTGACTCGCTCACCTAAATAAAAGGTGTCGGTATAAAACTGGGGCGAGTGTTAAACACTACCACAGCAACCCCTCCAATAGCCTTTTATGCTAACTAGAACAAGAACATTCGCTAAAACCCAGTGAGATGGTTGCATCTGGAGTGAGGGAACTGACTAGTCGGCATCTCTGCCTATCTAGAACACATCCCCCCCTCCCCCCCCTCCCAGTAGGGCTATGTGTTAACGTCAAGCTTGTAATTGTAATTCAATTGAAATAAATTGTACACATTTTCCAGGTAATTTTAAGTGTGAATCTTTAAACTATCTAATATTAAATTTCAGTTCTAATTTGATGATGCGACTGGTAATTATACATAGTATTTGTAACTGTAATTGACATAAAGCATTATGTAATTACCAATGGAAATTCGTCTATTAAATTGATGAAGACATCATACTACCGAATTCCATTACCAGACGGAATATTCTTGGAAAGCAATGAAATGTACAAATTTCTTATGATTTCTGATTTATATAATACAAGATACCATTATTAGCTATGTTAAAGTGTCAACATAGTTAAAAGACTGCCTTCTTGCTTGACTACTGCAAGACGAAAGCAAGCTATAGGTGGGGAGGAGCTTAGTTACATCAGACCAAGCCAGCCAATCAGGGCCAAGAAGTGCTAAGGGAATAACGCTACTTCCTCTATTTACCTCGGCTGAGAATGAGTTAAATGATTGAATCCCGAGCCAAAATATGACTGCTATATTAGTATACAATATGATAATATGAGGATACATACAATATTGGATTACGTAGCTGGCAAGCCAACACAGTCCAATAATGCTGAAGTCGGACCGAATCTGATTCTCGTTCAATTACATTCTTGTACCGAATATCATACGATTCAATTCTCGTTTTGTGTTCAATTACTCCAGTACTGAATCATCAGAAGTCAGAATGCACTGAACCTCCAGGACTGGCCAATATTTGTAATTACTATACAGATATGAAGTATGGAGTATACGTACTTAGGCTGGACTACTGTTGTTAATGTTATTCAATTTCTCTGTACTGAATTATCATAAGTCAATATGTATTGCCTGGAGATTTAACTGATATTAATATTTCCGTAGTGTATATGAATAACGCCAAATCAAAACCTGATCACTGTTACCGCAAGTCAAACCAAATTTACCCACAGACAGAAAAAGAAACCTTTGAAGATGGAGTGCTATCCAAAACTTCAGAACCAGAAACTACATCCAAAAGATCAACCACGGACTAGAAACCTTCTGTTGCAAGGAACTCAAAGCAGGAAATAAAACCAAAGATGGCTCTGAAGACGAACCTTCACACTAGACACTACAAGGGAGTCCAAACCTGAGGAAACCTAACCTGCGCTTCTCTTCCTAAACACTATTTAACCTATTATCAGTACTCGTCTGTCCCTGGCCTAACTTTACATTAATCTTAGAACTTACGCCTTGAGGAGAATAACTGAAAGTAATTCCTTATGTAAAGGATCAAGGGTAGAAACAAACATTTGTCAATTAAATATCGTGAAATAAAGATTTACTTAAAAGACATCAAAGATGCTCTCATTGGAGCTAGCAAAATATTTTCAAGAATTCTTCTTCTGTTATACAGTGGTCCCCCCGTATTCGCGGGGGATGCGTACCAGACCCCCCAGCAAATAGTTAGAATCCGCGAATGTTTGGAACCCCTATAAAAAAGGCTAAAACAGCCTATTTTTGTTAGTTAAAACTTAAGAAAAAACCAATTCAAAAATTTTCATACTTGGTTTTTTTAATAGCTTTTATCACAAAAAAGTGCATTTTATGATGAAAATGATAACGAAAACCAGGAATTTGTGGATATTTCTCATAGAAAAATACCGCAAATGCGCGAATTTTTCACGAATAATACAGGGAAACGTTCCCGAGAGAAATCCGCGAATGTGTGAGTCCGCGAATCCGGAGAATGCGAATACGGGGGGTCCACTGTAATGTTACCACATATTTCATATAGCGGTCGGTATCGCCATTGGGTAAAGATTGATCAAAGAATAGAGATGAATGGTTATTATACTGTTTGCTAGTTTCAGTGATTGAAGAGTTATATGTGTAATAGAAATGTATGATTACTATATGTACTGTGCACTTGTTAAAAGTGGTTGCTTGGCAAGCTTTCGGTGCTCGGTAATGTTGACAAAACAACTGTAAACAAAGGAGGTCAGAAGCTTTTTTTCTTTTGTTTATTATAGTTAATTAATAATTACAGGCAGTCCCCGGGTTACGATGGGTTCGGCTTACGGCGTTCCAAAGTTAAGGCGCTTTTCAATTATATTCATCAGAAATTATTTCCAGGGTTATGACACATTTTCCAGCGTTACGACGCCTACAAAGCTCATCTGGCAGAAGAAATGTGACACCAAAAATGCAAAATAATCAGTATTTGAAGTTTTTTTTGATGAAAAATGCAATAAGAATGCAGTTTACATAGTTTCCAATGCACCCAAAGCATTAAAAGTAAGGTTTTCTTAGGATTTTTGGTGATGTTCCGGCTTACAACGATTTTCGGGTTACAACGGGTCTCAAGAACGGAATCCCCGTCGTAACCCAGAGACTGCCTGTACTTGGCTTTTGACCTAAATTATATTTTTGTACATGAACTTTCCTGTCAGACATATACTTAGTTTACGTCTCTGACGTCACGACAGAATTCAAAAACTCGCGGCTAACGCGACAGGTAGGTCAGGTGATCTACTACCCGCCCGCTGGGAAGAAAGGGTGTAAGAACCAACATACCTTTCTTGCCAGATTTTTTCTGTCGTCGGTGTCGACCACACCTGTTGTCGGTACCTCTTGACAGTTGGATTCTTTTCTCGTTTTCGCCCTGGATTGTTTCTACGGACTTTTGGTGAAGTACCCGATCTTTTGGCCTGGCATTCGCGATTTGTGGACAGTTATTGGACTTTTCTTTGGATTTTTCTTGGATTCATGATGTCTGATGTTGATACTAAGAAAACTGCTATGTTTAGAGTTTGTTGTATGACTGAGTGTAAGGTGAGGCTACCGAAAGCTGCGGTAGACCCTCACACGTATGTTTGAAGTGTAGAGGAATGAATGCACCTTTAATAATCCTTGTAATGAATGTGAAAAGCTGCAATGAGGATGAATGGAAGTCTTTGTCTTCCTACTTGAGGAAGCTTGAAAAGGATAAAGTTAGGAAAGCTTCTTCCAGGAGCAGTAGTAGATCTCGTATTAGCGAGTTGGATATAGATAATCCTATTTTAGAAGTAGCTCCTTTGTCAGTTTCAGCCCTGCTCCCTGCACCGAAGCCGAAGATGCGCCTTCGGAAGTGGCCTCCATGGAAAGCCACCATTCGCAGTATGGAGAGGAAAATCAAACAATTAGAAGGTAAGAGTGATTCCAATAGTGATTTGTGCAGTGAACCCAGTGCAGTGGAGGGTGCGTCTGATCGGCTCCCTAATGCTTCCAGGCCTAGACCTCTTCCAGACTCCAGTCCCAGTGGAGGAGGAAAGTCGAAAGCCGCAGGAAGGTTAGGGAGCATCCCCAACGGTCAGGCGTCCCCCTCGGTAGCTCCTGTTGATCGTTCCCAGGCTACCTTGGATCGCTCCAAGAAGAGAGAAATTTTGCACCAATGCTTCTGTCTTCGCCTTCGCCTTCTCCTAAACGAGGATGGAGCTCTTCGGAAGCCTCGCGCCCTTCGAAGAGAGCCTGGAACGCTCCCTGCGCCCGTCCTCCAGCCCTGAAGTTTTTTTCGGAAGAGCCTGAGGTGGAAGCGAAGAAGCGTAAGAGATCTCAGGAGTATCGTTCCCCGAGTGGAGATCGAGCCTCGGCACCTGTTCACGAGTTTGTGAATTCTCCTGCAAGGGTGTTGGCTAACCTTCAGGCGCAGATTTCGGCTCTGGCTGGCTCTCTTTGCGTCTTCTCGTCGTAGGAAGGACGTCTCGCTTCCTGTAAAGAAGTCCAGGCTCCCCTCTCCTGACTCTCGCTATCGACGGAAGCGGCCCGCTCACCTGTGCATTCGGAGTCTCGCAGGAGACTTTCTGCTTCGGACAAGATCACATCTGCGTCCAAGCACCATTCGCCTGACAGACAGGTTTCTCCTTTGGACAAGGAGCAAACTGCGCGTAGGAGATCTTCACCTACAGACGCTCTTCTCGAGACAGGATCGCTCCCCTTGACAGGCGCCAAGAGCCTAGTAGGCGCTACTCGCCTCGTAGCCGCTCCTCGTCTCCCGCCTCCACTCTCCTGTTGACAAGCGCCCTAAATCGGACAGGCGCCCTTCGCTGGACAGGCGTCAAGAGCTTGTTAGGCGCGTTTCTCCTGGCAGGCGCTCTTCTCCTGACTTTCACTCTCCTCGAGTCAGGCGCCGAGACCTAGCAGCGCTTCTCCCCTTGTAGGCCGCTCACCTAGTAGGCGCTCGTCGCCAAAGATCCTCTCACTCGGTTCAGGCGCCAAGAGCCTGATAGGCGCTTCTCGTATGGCAGGCGCTGTTCGCCTGGTAGCCGCTCTCCTTTGGATAGGCGCCAAGAGCCTGATAGAAGTTCTTCTTCAAACAGGCGCTCTGCTCCTGACAGCCGACTACTCCTGTTAGGCTCCAAGAATCTGGGAAACGCACTCCTCCAGACAAGAAGGATGTGGCAAGTAGACACTTTCTGAAGCAATGTCTCCAAGACGTATACGGCTTACTTCCTCTAGAGACTCTTTTAAGAATATCGTCGCCTCTAAGGATCATGAGGCTCTTCAGCTCAGGAAGAACAGGACCCCTCAGAAGAAGAAGGACCAAAAGACTCCTCTGTTCCTCCTATAAGAGGCTGACAGATTACTCCTGCAAGAGTTTGGAGATACCTTTCTCCGTGGCTCCTCCTTCTCCTCTTTCGTTATTCTCCACTTCGAAGACGTCGAAGGTTTCGTTCTTGTGTAAGGATGAAAACCTACTGTTCCATGAAGAAGGCACTTAGAGGTTTTGGGGAATGGCTCCTTCTAAGGAAGAGAAAGGGAAGACGGTTTTTTCTTTCCCTCCGTCTAAACTGACTGGCAGATGGATTCTGGTACGAATCGGGAGAACCTTTAGGCCTCGCTCTCCCTTCGTCTGCGGACTCGGACTTCTCTTCATTGGTGGATTCTGCTCGTCGTTCCGCCTCTTGTCCGCAAGACTACGTGGGGAATGAACGAACTTGACCACCTACTGAAGGGAATGTTCCGAGTCCTGGAAGTTTTCAACTTCCTTGATTGGTCTTTAGGTGTTCTGGCTAATAAGACCCAGACCCAGATTCTCTGTCTCCTGAAGATCTTAACTGCGTCCTCACTTGCATGGATAAAGCAGTGAGAGACGGATCGAGTGAAGTTTCCTCACTGTTTGGAGCTGGAGTGATTAAGAAACGGTCTGTCTACTGTTCGTTTCTCACGAAGGCAGTTTCACATGCGCAAAGGGCCTCGCTTATGTATGCTCAACTCTCTCCTCTTCTGTTCCCCAAGAAGATTATTCAAGATGTCTCGAGTGCCCTTTCAGCTAAGGCTACTCAGGACATGTTAGCCCAGGCAGCAGGAAACCTCGCTTCTGTCTTCCAACCAAGGCCAAGAAAGAGACTCCTGCTGAGACAGGAGCCCTTTCGCAGGAGGACCCGCTGTCAGAGGTTCTGCAACCAGAGGGACTAGACCTTTTAAGAGAGGTAAAACCTTCTCTAGTCAGTCAGAGGGAAGAAATAGCGATCAAGGACTCCAGACATCAGTGGGTGCCAGACTACTGAAATTTGCCGACGTCTGGGCCCCACAAAGGGGCAGACAATTGGTCCCTATCGATTGTCAGCAAAGGATACCTCATTCCCTTCTCGTCAAGACCACCATTGACGACAACTCCGAGGGAGTTGGTAGCCAAGTACAAGGATCCCATCATGAATCAAGCCCTTTCTCTAGCAGTAGATCTCATGCTAGAGAAGGAGGCTATAGAACTAGTGAAGATCCCCGCTCTGCGGGCTTTTACAACAGACTATTCCTAGTTCCGAAGAACTCAGGAGGATGGAGACCGGTGTTGGATGTAAGCGCCCTGAACGTCTTTGTGGAAAAGAGGAAGTTCGCCATGGAGACAACTTCCTCAGTTAGCGGCTCTTCGTCCAGGGGACTGGATGGTGTCTCTAGACCTTCAGGATGCTTACTTTCATGTGCCGATCCATCCTTCTTCACGGAAGTATCTACGATTCATGATGGGAGGAAACATCTTCCAATTCAAGGCCTTGTGCTTCGGCCTATCGATCTGCACCCCAAGTTTTACGGGGTAAATGAAAAACGTGGCGCAGTGGCTACATTTGGAGGGGAGTGATGAGGGTGTCGCTTTATCTCGACGACTGGCTTATCAGAGCAGAGTCTCAAGAAAGATTGTCTGGAGGACCTTCAAAAGACCCTTACATTGGCAAGTTCTCTGGGACTTCTGGTGAACTTCCAGAAGTCTCAATTAATCCCCAGGTCAAGGAGCGATCTATCTGGGGATTCGGATAGCTTCTCTGGCTTTTCGGGCTTTTCCGTCGCCAGAGAGGATAGCTCGTTGCTACGAGAAAATAACGACCTTCCTAGAGAAAGATGCATGCACAGCGAGGGAGTGGATGAGTCTGCTGGGGACACTCTCCTCGTTGGAGCAATTCGTTTCTCTAGGAAGGTTGTCATCTCAGGCCTCTACAGTTCTTCCTATACCAGAACTGGAGGCGTCTCTCCCTAGATCTGGAGTTTCTCCTTCAAGATCTCAAGGGGAATCAAGAGAGACCTTCGGTGTGGAACAGCCCACTTCGTTTTGTGGAAGGAATGTCTCTGTACATGCCGAACCCCAGCCATGTGTTGTTTTTCCGACGCATCGGAAGCAGGTTGGGGAGCGACGCTCGGGACAAGAGAAGTGTCAGGCACCTGGAAGGGGATCAGGTGTCCTGGCACATCAACAAGAAAGAGTTGATGGCAGTTTGGATGCATTGAAAGCCTTCGAGCCCACGTCCGAAAATGCAGTAGTGCAGGTCAATTCGGACAACACAACAGCCTTGGGCTACATCAAAAAACAGGAGGGGGACACTCCTTCTCCCTGTACGAAACAGCAAGGATCTTCTGCTGTGGTCTCAAACAAGGAAGATCAGTCTTCTCACCAGATTCGTACAGGGAGAAAGGAACGTCAGGGCGATCCTCCGAGCAGGAAGAATCAAACTCCTGCCTTCCGAGTGGACCCTCCACTCAGAGTATGCCAAGACCTGTGGAGAAGATGGGGCAGACCTCACATCGATCTCTTTGCAACAGCAAAGAACGCAAGAATCGAACTTTACTGCTCCCCGATCTCAGACCCAGGAGCAGTATCAGTGGATGCGTTTCTCCTAGATTGGACAGGTCTAGACGTATACGCCTTTCCCCCCTTCAAAGTACTGGGACAAACCCTCAAGAAATTTGCTATCTCGGAGATGACAAGAATGACGCTAGTAGCTCGTTCTGGCCCGCCCAAGATTGGTTCACAGAGGTACTGGAATGGTTGGTGGACTTTCCAAGAGCACTTCCACAAAGACAAGATTTGCTCAAACAACCCCACTTCGAGGAGGTTTCACAGAAACCTCCCCGCTCTCAATCTGACTGGCTTTCGACTGTCAAAAAGTCTTATCAGAGCGAAGGGGTTTTCGACAAAAGCTGCTAAGGCTATCGCCTCAGCTAGAAGACCTTCGACCCTTAAAGTCTACCAGTCGAAGTGGGACGTCTTTCGCCGGTGGTGCAGAACCAGAAGTTTTCCTCTTCCAGTACCTCTGTGACTCAGATAGCAGATTTCCTAGTTTTCCTCAGAGAAAAATGCGGTTTGGCAGTATCTACTATCAAAGGATACCGAAGCATGCTGGCTGCGGTGTTCAGACATAGGAATTTAGATCTTTCGAATAACAAAGATCTTCATGATCTATTAAGATCTTTTGAATCTTCCAAGAAAACTTCGAACGAAGTTCCAAGTAGGAATCTGGATGTGGTTCTTCGTTCCTGAGGTCCGCTAGGTTTGAACCACCATTTATTTGCCTCCTTCAAAGATCTCACGAGGAAAGCTATCTTTTTTCATGGCTTTAGCATCCGCTAAAAGGGTTAGTGAGATTCATGCCCTAGAAGGAAGGGTAGGTTTCAAAGGAGATTCCGTGGTTTGTTCCTTCCTTCCTTCGTTTTTAGCAAAAAATGAGAACCCCTCAAATCCTTGGCCAAGGAACTTTGAGGTTCGTGGTTTATCTGCCCTAGTAGGGGAAGAACCTGAAAGAACTCTTTGCCCTGTTAGGAGTTTAAAATATACCTTCAGAAGAAGAAAACCCTTAAGGGCATTGAGGACAGACTATGGTGCTCTGTAAAGGACCCCAGCAGACCATTGTCGAAAAATGCGCTGTCTTTCTCATTAGAAGTGTTGTGAAAGAAGCACATAGATCTTGTAATGAAGAACATTTCAAGCTCCTAAAAGTCAAGGCTCATGAAGTGAGAGCAATTGCCACTCCTTGGCCTTTAAGAAGAATATGTCTCTTCAGAATCTGATGAAAACTACATTCTGGAGATGTATTCAGTATTCGCCAACCACTACCTAAAAAGACGTCAGTATTATGTATGACGAGTGCTTCGCGTTAGGCCCGTACGTATCGGCGGATTCGGTGCTGGGGCAGGGAGCTGCGGAACATATCCTTAGTAGTTTTTTCCCTTTTTTTTGTTAATTGAGTTCATATGGTTTGTATGAAAAATGATGCAGGTAGGCATCTTTTTTCGTTTCGTAATACTAATAACTTTAGTTTGGTTAGGTGATCGGATTTGGTTTAAAGCTCCCTGCGTTGGTAGTGGATAGGTTCTGTCATAGAAGAGGGGGCGAACCCCCATTGACATGATCCGACTTGGATTCTACTAAGTAAGTGGATATCAAGTCCCGTTAGTAGACCCAAAGAGTCTTTTCAGCTGTAGGTCACGCCCTCGCTGTAGCTCTTATGGCTATGCAGACTAATAGACAGTATCTATGAAGTCTTCAGCCTAAACAGGTAAGAACCAAGGTTATTTTTATCCTACAACAGGTGTTTGTTTACCTTTTCTTTGTTATTTTCTGTCTTGTACCCTCCACCAAGGGTGTCAATCAGCTAAGTATATGTCTGACAGGAAAGTTCATGTACAAAAATGATATTGTTATTTTACAATAAAGTTTTGTACATACTTACCTGGCAGACATATACGATTGATGGCCCGCCCAGCCTCCCCTCAGGAGACAGGTATAAGAGAGAAAAAATCTGGCAAGAAAGGTATGTTGGTTCTTACACCGCTTTCCCAGCGGCGGTAAGGTAGATCACCTGACCTACCTGTCGCGTTAGCCGCGAGTTTTGAATTCTGTCGTGACGTCAGAGACGTAAGCTAAGTATATGTCTGCCAGGTAAGTATGTACAAAACTTTATTGTAAAATAACAATATCATTTTCATACATTCAACTTCCCTGTCAGATATATACTCAGCTATAGACTCCGTCGTCCCCGACAGAAATTCGAATTTCGTGGCTGGGTGGCAGGAATAGGAACCATTACCGTTCTAGAACCAGATTTTCTCTGTCGCCGGTTCTGGTAACATCGTTGCTAGTTCCTCCTGACTTTGACTTTCGTGTCTCATCGCCGTTGATCTTCTAGACATATTTTTGGTGACAAATTGGATCTCTGGCCTGGCATACGCTTTTGTGGACTGTTTTTGGATTTGGTTTGTATTTTTCGTAGAATGTCTGACACTAGTTTTACATTCAGAGTGTGTGTGAATGAGAGTTGTAGTGTGAGACTACTGAAAGCTTCGGTAGACCCTCACACTACTTGTAAGCAGTGTAGAGGGAATGAATGTTCCGAATCTAACACTTGTGCTGAATGTGAGAATTTAAATGAGGAGGAATGGAAGATTCCTAATTCATATTTGAGAAAATTGGAAAGGGATAAGGCTAGAAAAGCCTCTTCCAAAAGTTTGAGTAGGTCGTTCTCTAACGAGCCAGTTAGTAGTTTAGTACCTATCTCTAATGTAATTGTTGCTTCCTCCCATACAGCATTACCTTCTCCTTTATCAGATTCTGCAAGTTCGGTATCGGAAATTGCAAATTTGAAGGCTTCCCTCTTGAAGATGGAACGCAAACTTAAGGATTTAGAAGGTAAGCAAAGTGAAAGTGTTCCCAGTGAAGTGGAGAGTGTGTCTGATCGGCTCTGTCTCGCTCCCAGGCCTAGACCTCTTCCAAGCTCCCAAGCCCAGAGGAGAAGGAATGTCGAAAGCCGTACGGAGGTTTCAGGAGAATCCCCACCGGTCAGGCGTCCCCTCAGCAGGATCTGTAGTAGCGTCCCAGACTGCCAAGGATAGCCGTTGGAAAGGCATCCTAAAACAGTGTTTTATACATTCAAGTTACCTGTCAGATGTATACATAGCTATTGACTCCGTCGCGCCGACAGAATTTCGAATTTCGCGCACACGCTACAGGTAGGTCAGGTGATCCACCGCGCCGCTGCTGGGTGGCGGGAATAGGAACCCATTCCCGTTTTCCATCAGATTTTTTCTGTCGGCCATACTGGCAACATCGTTGTTGGTATCTCCGGCTGGATTTCGTTTTTGGATACAATTGATCATCGTTTTGGACCCTTTGGTGACGTATTTGGATCGTTGTACTGGCATACGCTTTTGTGGATCAATATTTGGATTTTGGCTTGGAATTTTCATCATGATGTCTGATTCTGGAAGTGTGGTGAGAATGTGTGTGAATGAAGGGTGCAAGGTGAGAATGCCGAAAGCTTCGGTTGATCCTCACACTGTATGTAAAATATGCAGGAAGTATGAATGCTCGATGGATAACACTTGTCATGAATGTGAGAGTTTGAGTGCTGAAGGGTGGAAGTCTCTAACTTCTTATTTAAGGAAATTAGAGAAAGACCGGTTAAGGAAGTCATCTTCCAAAACCAAGCCTAGCTCTCAATCTTCAAGTGGTTTGGTGAGTAATTTTGTACCCTCCTCTAACATTATGAACGCTCCTTGTAATATTTCAGGTCCTTCTCCGAATGCAGATCCTACGGAACTCTGCTTCGGAGATAGCAAGCCTAAAGCTGCGCTTATGAAAATGGAGCGTAAAAATGGCTGCCATAGAAGGTAAGCAAAGTAGTGCTGTGGAAGTGATGTGAATTTCCCCTTCCCCAGTGAAGTGGAGGAGGCGTCTGATTGGCTTCACAACGCTCCCAGGCCTAGACCTCTTTCAAGCTCCCAAGCCCAGAGGAGAAGGAATGTCGAAAGCCTTACGGAGGTTATGGAGGATCCCCACTAGTCAGACGTCTCTTCGGCAGAATCTGTAACGTCACAGACTGCCAGAGAACGCATTAGAAAAAGCGTTCTACGTGAATGTTTTTCGTCATCGGAGAATTCCTCACCTAAAAGAGGATGGAGATCAGCGGATCGTTCTCGTCCCTTGAAGATGATCTGGGAAGAATCGGGCATAAACTCGAGTCCGGAACGTTTTTCGGAGGACTCCCCGACAGAGATTAAGAAAGCAAAGGTTTTGGCTTCTCCCGATAAGTCGTGGGGAATGGAGAAAGAAGCTCTCCTTCGATCGTTTAGACCAGAGAGAAGAAACGACGAAGATATTAAAGGATATGCAAGAGTCTATTGCTTCTCTAGTCGGGGTTCTTTCGAGAGATCCTCCAAGAAGAAAGGATGTTAATCTTCCTGTGAAGAAGTCAAAAAACCCTTACTATCAACCTCCCAGAAAAGATTCTTCTTCTTCGGATGAAGGTTCTATTTTTCACAGACCCGCGAGTTCGGGGACGCGAGCGCCAGCCAGGCGTGAAGCGCCAGACCGAGCGCGAAGCGCCAGCCAGGCGCGGAGCGCCAGTCAGCCGCAAAGAACTAACACGTAAGCGCGAGCCGCCAATCAGGCGCGACGCAGCAACCAGGCGCTATCCGATATCGCAGGAGACGACTAGGCGCGAGAAGCTGGCCAGGCGCGAGGAGCCAGCCGCGCGTGAGAATTCCTACAAGCAGGAAGAGACAATCAGGCGCGAGGCACCATCCAGGAGCGTAGCGCCAGCCAGACGAGAAGCGCCAGCCAGACGCGATGCGCCAGACCGCCGAGAAGCGCCAGCCAGGCGCGAAGCGCCAGGCGGCCGCGAAGAGACATACAGGTGCGAAGCGCCAGCCAGACGCGACGCGATAGACGGCCGCGAAGCGCCAACCAGGCGTGAAGCGCGAGTCGAACGCGCGGCGCCAGCCGCGCAAGAGGAGCCAGCAAGGCGCGAAGCGCTAGCCGAGCGTGAGGCGCCATCCGCACGAGAAGATTCAACCAAGCGCGAATCGCCAGTCAGGCGCAAGGCGCCAGCTGATCATGAGGAGCGGCAAGAGAGAGAAGTTATAAGGGGTAATAGAAGATCTTTACATGTAATGTCTTCGGATAGCGAGTCTCCTACAAGTAGAAACCCTAATGCAAGGAAACAACCTGGTACATCGAAGGTTACGGTTTCAACCTCCATGTCTCAGGATGTTTTGGTGGATAAGAAAGAGAGAACTTCTAGATCTGTCAGTCTCTCTCCTTCTAGGAGTATTTCTCCTATAGGGAATAGATCTACGGACAAAGATTCTAATAAAAGAGCTCGCTCTCCTTCTAGGATGGAGTTGGATGAAGTGTCGGAGGAAGAAACCCGTAACAATGAGGGGGTATCTAACTACAAAGTGTAGCCTCTCTTCTCCTGCAAGAATTTGGAGACTCTCTAAGCCCTGCAGCTCCTCCTTCCCCAAGATCTCTGTTCTCCAGTACGAAGGTTCCTAAATCGTCTTCGTATTTAAAAATGAAACCAGCCATATCAATGAAGAAGGCTATTCAATCTTTAAATAATTGGATGAAGGTGAAGAAGGAAGCTCAGAAGACAGTTTTTTTGCACTCCTTCCATGTAAGCTCGGAGGTAGGAGGGGAATATGGTACAGGACAGAGGAAGCGATGGGGCTTATGCTTCCATCTTCCGCAGAGGCGGATTTTTCAAGCTTGGTTGAAGCATCGAGAAGACATGCTTTGAATACAGCTAAAGCATATTGGAGCATGTCAGAATTGGATCAACACCTCAAGGGACTTTTCCACCATGTACTAGAAGTTTTTATTTTTAACTTCTTGATTGGTCCCTTGGAGTGCTGGCCAAGAAGGCAATTGAACCAGATGTTTTAGAACCTGAAGTTTTACATTGCATTTTATCCTGTATGGATAAGGCGGTCAGGATGGTTCGGGAGAATTGTCATCTCTATTTGGAGCAGGAGTAGTGAGAAGAGATCATTATTTGGTTCATTTCTAACCAAAGCGGTTTCTCCTTCACAAAGGTCAGCCCTGTTATACGCTCCTCTCTCGGATCACCTTTTCCCTTCGCACTTGGTGAAGGAGATTTCAAAGTCTCTTGCTGAAAAGGCAACCCAAGACTATTAGTACAATCCTCCAAGAAATCAAGAACAACACGTACCAGTAGCGAAGAAGACTACTCGTACTCCGGTAGTGCCCTTTCGGAGAGGTTCCACCTCTCGTCCTCCAACGAAAAGGAAGACAGCAGAAAAGCGAGGAAGGTCCTCCTTTAGATCTTTCAAGAAATCAAAGTAGCAGCGAGGTCCTCCAAACATCTGTAGGGGCCAGGCTCCTAAACTTCGTAGGGGCATGGAAGATAAGGAAAGCCGATCCTTGGACGCTAGCAGTCTTGGGGAAAGGTTACATTATACCTTTTCAGGACAGACCCACCTTTGTCGAATTCCCCAAAGGAACTGTCGGCGAAGTACAAGGACCCTGTTCTGAGGGAGACACTTCTTCAGATGGTGATAGGAAGAATGACAAAGAGGCAATAGAAGAGGTTCAGGATCCTTCCTCTCCGGGGTTTTACAACCGCCTGTTTTTAGTTCCAAAGGCATCCGGGGGATGGAGGCCAGTCTTGGACGTGAGCATTCTGAACAAATATGTGGAAAAGAAAAAGTTCTCGATGGAGACCTCTGCCTCGGTACTTTCAGCCCTGCAAAGAGGAGACTGGATGGTCTCTCTAGACCTGCAGGATGCATATTTCCACGTTCCTATTCACCCGTCATCAAAGAAGTATCTCAGTTTGTGATTTCAAGGGAAAGTCTACCAGTTCAGGGCCTTGTGCTTCGGCCTCTCCACAGCTCCACAGGTATTACGTACCTGATGCGGAACTAGCCAGATGGCTACACCTGGAAGGCATAAGCGTCTCTTTGTACCTAGACGATTGGCTGATAAGAGCAAAATCCCAGGAACAATGTTTGGAGGATCTGAAGAAAACATTAGAATTGACAAAGGAATTAGGACTTCTCGTGAATCTCGAGAAATCGCAGATGACCCCCAGTCAGGACTTAGTCTATTTGGGGATTCAGATGAATTCTCGGATTTTCGGGTTTTTCTTTCCGTCCCAAGAAAGGATTCTTCGGGGGATTCAGAAAGTTACATCCTTCCTAAAGAAAGACAGGAGTTCAGCCAGGGAGTGGCTGAGCCTTCTAGGGATCTTTCTTCCCTGGAACAATTTGTATCCCTAGGAAGACTTCATCTAAGGCCTCTACAATTCTTCCTAAAGAGATCTTGGACTTGGAAGAAGGGCCATCTGTCGGACACTTTTCCCGGTAACAATAGAGGTGAAGAAACACCTAAAGTGGTGGCTGCTCCCACTCAAAGAGAAACAATGGGAGTGTCCCTAGAGGTTCGGAACCCAAACCAAATCTTGTTCTCAGACGCTTCAGAAACGGGATGGGGAGTGACTCTAGGGGCAAGAGAAGTCTCTGGCAAATGGAAGAAAGAACAAAGAGATTGGCATATAAATGCAAAAGAACTATATGCAGTGTTTCTGGCATTAAAATTCTTCGAGTCAGAAGTAAGAAATCAAGTGATTCAAGTCAACGCAAGACAACACCACGGCGTTGGCTTATATAAAAAAACACAGGGGGGGACGCACTCGTTTTCCCTATTCGAGATAACGAAGGATCTGTTGTCATGGACGGAGTGAGAGGAATATTACCCTCCTGACCAGATTTGTAAAAGGGGAAAGAAATATCAGAGCAGACAGGCTCAGCAGGACAAAACAAGTTCTCCCCACGGAGTGGACTCTGCACGAGCAAGTCTGCCAAAGTCTGTGGAACCTGTGGGGAAGGCCGCAGATAGATTTGTTTGCGACGTTCCTGTCAAAGAGGATAGAAAACTTCTGCTCCTTAGTAGAAGACCCGAGAGCGATAGCGGTGGATGCCATGCTACTGGAGTGGTCGAGACTCGACGCTTACGCTTTCCCTCCATTCAAGTTGCTAGGGAGTAGTGATGAAGAAGTTCGTAGCATCAACAGGACGAGATTAACTCTCATCGCCCCGTTTTGGCCATCCCAAGATTGGTTCACAGAGGTACAGGAATGGACAGTAGACTACCCAAGATCTCTTCCAAACAGGATAGATCTTCTCAGACAACCCCACTTCAAGAGGTTCCATCAAAACCTCCCCGTTCTCGCTCTGACTGCCTTTCGACTATCGAAAGATTGGTCAGAGCGAGAGGCTTTTCAAGCAAGGCTTCGAAAGCAATTGCTAGAGCCCGGAGATCGTCAACTATCCGGGTCTATCAATCGAAGTGGGATGTGTTTTAGAAGATGGTGTAGGAAGAATAAGCTGTCCTCCTCCGATACCTCTGTGACCAATATAGCAGATTTTCTGTTATTCCTGAGAGAGGAATCCAATCTGTCGGTAGACTACAATAAACGGGATACCGAAGTATGCTCTCAGCGGTATTTAGAAATAGAGGCTTAAACTTGGCAGAGGATAGAGATTTGCACGATCTCATAAGATCGTTCGAGACGTCAAAATCTATATCCTCTACTCCGCCAAGTTGGAAATCTGGATGTTGTGCTCAAATTCTTACATCAGGAAAAAATTTGAACCCCCCCGACCGTGCCTCGTTCAGGGATTGGACGAGAAAGTGTGTTTTTTTTTTCTCAAAGCCTTAGCGACGGCTAAGAGAATAAGTGAAATCCATGCCCTAGATTCTCGGGTGGTTTTTTAAGAAAGACGCAGCCATCTGTTCTTTCAAACTCTGTTTTTGGCAAAAAATGAGAACCCTTCGAAACCACCTAGGCCAAGGAGTTTTGAGGTGAAAAGTCTTTCAAACTTAATGGGAGACGAGATTGAAAGAACTTTATGCCCGGTTAGAGCTCTTAGGTTCTATCTTAAAAAAGAAAGAAGAGTTGAAGGCATGTAAAACAAAGTCTATGGTGCGCAGTTCGGGACACGAAAAGACCAATGTCAAGAATGCGCTAGCGTATTTTATTAGAAGTGTGATTATGGAAGCTCATAGCGATTGTGCAGAAGATTCCTTTAAATTATTACGAGTTAAAGCTCATGAGGTAAGAGCAGTGGCAACATCATTATCATTCCAAAAGAATATGTCCATGAAGGAACATTATTAATGCGACCTATTGGAGATGCAACTCTGTATTTGCATCCCACTATCTTAGAGATGTTAAAAATTACCTACGACAAGTGCTTCTCTCTAGGTCCTTTTGTGTCTGCGGATACAGGCAGACTCCTGGGCATTAACCATGAAGTCTTCAGTCTAAACAGGTAGGAACCAAGGTTTTATGTTATTAATACCTACAACGATTGTTGTGTTTTCCTGTTAAATCAGTTATTAGGTATCTTTACCCTCCTCCAATGGTGTGAATCAGCTATGTATATATCTGACAGGTAAGTTGAATGTATAAAAATGATATTTTCATACATTTAACTTCCCTATCAGATATGTACTTAGCTATAGACTCTGTCGTCCCCGACAGAAATTCAAATTTCGCGGCACACACTACAGGTAGGTCAGGTGATCCCGCTGCCCTGCCGCTGGGTGGCAGGAATAGGAAACTATTACCGTTTTAAGCCAGATTTTTCTCTGTCGCGGTACTAGTAACATCGTTGCTAGTTCCTCCTGACTTGAATTTCGAATTTCATTACGCCGTTGATCTTTTGGACTGCTATTTGGTGACGTATTGGATCTTTGGTTTGGCATACGCTATTGTGGACTGTTTTGGATTTGGCTTTGGAATTTCTCATAATGTCTGACGTGTTGATTTCGTTCAGAGTGTGTGTGAATGAGAATTGTTTTGTGAGACTGCCGAAAGCTTCGGTGGATCCTCACACCACTTGCAAAAATTGTAGAGGGAATGTATGCTCTCAATTGAATACATGTGATGAGTGCAAGAATTTGAATGAGGAGGAATGGAAGTTGCTTAATTCCTACCTAAGAAAGTTGGAGAGAGATAGGGCTAGAAAAGCCTCTTCCAAGAGTGTAAGTAGGTCGGTCTCTAACGAGCCAGTTAGCGGACTATTGCCTATTGATAACCCTATTGTTTCCTCCCATACAGCTTTACCTTCCCGATTATCGGACTCGGCAAGCTCAACATCTGAAATTGCGAGTCTGAAAGCTTCGCTTAAACATATGGAACAAAAAAATAAAGAACTGGAAGGTAAGTGCAGTGAAAGTGTTCCCAGTGAAGTGGAGGTGGCGTGCGATCGGCTCAGTCTCGCTCCCAGGCCTAGACCTCTTTCAAGCTCCCAAGACCAGTGGAGAAGAAATGTCGAAAGCCGCAGGGAGGTTTCAGAGAATCCCCACCGGTCAGGCGTCCCCTCGGCAGATCCTGTAGTTACGTCCCGGGCTGCCAAGGATAGTCGTTGGAAAGACGTCCTGAAACAGTGTTTTTATACATTTAACTTACCTGTCAGATATATACTTAGCTATTTGACTCCGTCGTCCGACAGAAATTCGAATTTCGTGCACACGCTACCTGTAGGTCAGGTGATCTACTTACCTGCCGCTGGGTGGCAGGACTAGGAACCATCCCCATGTTCTATCATATTTTTCTGTCGGCCATACTGGCAACATCGTTGTGGTACTCTCCGGCTGGATTCGTATTTTGCATCGCAATTGATCTTCGTTTGGACTTCTCGGTGACGTATTTGCATTGATTGTACTGGCATACGCGATTGTGGACCGTTTTTGGAATTTGATTTGGATTATTCAACATGATGTCTGATTCTGGAAATGTGGTGAGAATGTGTGTGAATGTGGGTTGTAAAGTTAGGATGCCGAAGGCATCAATTGATCCTCATACTATTTGCAGGAAATGCAGGATGTATGAATGTTCTTTTGGTAATACTTGTAATGAATGCAAGGATTTGAGTGAGGAAGAATGGAAATCTCTAACCTCATACGTGAAGAAGTTAGAAAGAAACAGGGTGAGGAGGTCTTCTT